>NW_022743067.1:418437-478715 GCF_011630105.1 Anneissia japonica | reverse complement strand
AGATGTGTATGAACACACTGCTAGAGCGTGTCTGCTGTTTTAAAAGCGTCGTTTCCAAAATAATGTTATAGTAATTATAAAATTGCCATGTTATTTTTGGAGTGACATTCACACTATTTGTACTTAAGTAGTGGTACGCATCCTAATGGTTAAATTGCCTATTTAACTCTCCGTTAGATTTATCTATAATATATATATATATATATATATTTTTTAATTCAATTTTTAGTTGTAACGTACGGTAATAGCTCGCCTATAATATACAAATGTTGATTTGGCCTATAATGTATAATTACCATATATAGGCCTAGGCCAGGAGATAGGTCTCGCAATTTAAATAAATAAATATATATATATATATATTATAAACAATTAAAACAAAAGAAAAGATTATAAACAATTAAAACAAAAGAAAAGATTACAATTAATTAAAATACGTCGGGTCTTCAGTCTTCGTTAATTAAAACTTGATTAAAATGTGACGAATTAACGATAAATGAAAAAAAATCCAATTAATTCCAATAATTTACGCGAGCACGGAATTTACCCGAGCACGCACGCGCGCAAATATTCGATTATATATGAATTCTAATACGCTGTCCATACTAAGTGATGTTAATTATAAAATAATATAATTGTAAACCCAATTAAGTGGGTGAAATGAATATGCAGTGTACGTAACTCATATACTTTGCATGTGTTCATCGGGAAGATCATGACACAAAATGGACGGTGTGTACCACGTGACTTTCGCAAACCAAGAATGTCGCAACTCTTTATATATATGGCTCTGGGGGGGGGGGGGTGCAGGGTCCCTTGTCGGTTGGGGAGAAAAAGAAAATATAAATATTTTCTACATATTAATAGACTCTAAAATCGATTAAATAAGCCTTTGAAACCCCTAAATTGTCAACATTTTCGGGTCTTCGCCCCTGGACCACTTTCGAAACCTTTCAATCGAAGCTCGACCACGCCCACTTTGCTTTCGTTGGGGAAAGGGGAATCTGACCCCCGGCTGGGGGTCGAACCTCTCGCCCCCCCCCCCCGTCGGGCAAATCCTGGCGCCACCGCTGCACATATGATCAACCCTATTGTCTGTTTAATTGAAAAATTATTATAACAGTTTTAACTATAAGAGGTAAAATATTCATAAGTCTAAGCATTACTGTATTAATTTATTTTAAAAGGGACAGCACTTTACACGAGAAGTAAGTACACTTAACTATTAAGCTTAAAATAGTACATAAAAGAAATACGTTATACATCAAATATGTGCCTTTCCTAATTAATTCCAATGTTGCATTTCTATACGAAATTGTCATGTTGTTTACTTGTTTTCAAATATAGGAACTTGTCACATATTGGCTCACTCCAATTACTGCTTTCTTCATTGTGTTAGACATAATATTCATAGTAACTTATATGTTTGTATCTGTAAGTCAATGAGAAACGACTCTTCACTGATGGGAAGAATAAGAAAAATATTGGTTAGAAAAATATAGATTGTTTGTTTTCCGGGGTTACCAAGCAGGAGAAAAGCCTTCAAGTTAAAGATATATACAGTAGCATTTTACGTATAATATTATGTGTTGTGTGTTAAGTCATATTATTTCATTCCAGATTGGTCGTTTGATGCCACGCAAGTCATCTAGACCTACTTATTTAAGTCCAGTTTCAACGAACGACCAAGATTCTTCATCAATCACATCCTCCGCACGGAATATCCACGGTGCCCTCAAAAACTCCTTATAGCTTAGTTTCTTATCACCTGTAAAAGCAATAATAATTTTTAATAAATGAATTAAATGCTTCAGAATACTGTATCGAACATTTGAGTTTCAATAGAGCTACGCCATAGTCATCGTAAGGTGGCGCACTTGCCAAATTTCGCCTAATCAACGCATTCTCCTCGTTGAGGTTTGATCATTCGTTTCGATACTTAAGATTTCTTATTATCCAGAGTATCAAATTTTCTTTTACAAAAACTGTTGTATGCCCATATTTAGTCAGGATGTGCCTATATATGGTCATGATGTGATGCCATCATCATTTAGGCATGTCGCATGTTTTGTCAAATACAATTTCATAGTCTGAACAGGGCTTAAAGCTCTCACTTTGCAATCAGTGGAGGTACACACCAGGACTACGATGCGTCCATACATATAAAATAATCAAATAGACCAAACGAATCAAGCAATCATGAAGCATGTACAGTTGCAGAATCTTCAATAAGATAAAGGCGGAAACTTAAAGGAAGAAGAACATGTTAAAGGCAGGCTCCGGAGGAAAAAAAATGTTTTGATATTTTGTACAACTGATTTTTCTCAGACAGAACAAGGGTTGTTTAACGAAAACCTCGGCATCGGTTAATGAGAAACAGATATTTTAATATTTAAATACTTGCGGAAAACCCCTTTTTCCCCTGTTTTTAAATATTCAAAAATATGTATCTCATTAACCGTTTCTGAGTTTCTCGTCATACACGATTTTGTGTCCTAGAAAAAATCAGTTGTACAATATATCAAACATTTCTTTTCCTCCGGAGCCTGTTACAGAAATGCAATTGATTAATTTCGAAAATTAAATTTTGGAGTTAGCTAACATAAAATGGAATAATATTTTTTATATTTTAAAGCAGAACATAAAGTAGCTCATCAACACAGCAGATCACTTCGCGAGACCGTGAGGGCGTTCTATATATTCAGTTAGCAATGACTGCATTCGTCTCTTGATAACATGTTCATGTTTCACGATTTAATATTTCATTTTTTTAATGTCTATCAATGAAAGGATAGAAGACTATACTTTATAATGTAAAGCTTTGTTCCCATTATCAAATTTTATGTGACATAAAACTGTGATTTGACCACATTAGGGTATGATATGACATCATCACGCCCATGTGGGCACATCACATAAATGTGTCACATAACATTTCATAGTATGGACAGAGTTTAACCCAACACAATTACAAAATGTTACGCACTATTGGAGTCCGCACTTCGGAAAGGACCTCTTGCATCCTCGAGCGTGGTATCTGTCGCCTTCGCTAATTCTGCCAGTGTAACAACACCGTCTTTATTCAAATCATACAAACGAAATGGACTTGGTATATCTACTGGGTTGAAAAAACGTATCTTATCTTCCTCTTCTGTCAATTTTCCTCCGTTCCTAGTGTCAACAGGTCCCTCTTTCGACCGTGTCCTGCTGTATGTTTTTGTCGCAACATTTAGAAGTACGAAGACAGATAATGCAATAGTGAAAGCTGTCGAGTTCCCCATTTTCCTTAATATAAAAAGAAAAAAAAATGAAAGCAGGTAGTTAAAAGTTTCGTTTAATGTTTACATAAAAAATTTATGTATGCTTTATGATAGATGGCGTTTGTTTTGTAGATGCGTTTCAAACTATTCAACAATACCGTAAACGTCAATGGCTATAGCATATGGATCTTATTACGGTGTCTTAACATGAACGTACTTCTCGTGTAAAGAATACAAAACGAAATAACGTATAAATATTTACACGTTAGATATCTACTTAAATTCACCAACATCGAGGTAAAATAAACTCCTCAATAAACACAAATGCAGGCGTCGGTCAGGTCAAAACTTAAAACCTTTTAATGTTGTTTTGTCGGAATACAGAAAGTTCTCATCGTTTATGAACTGGGATAGCGATACACTTAAAAACACTGTACATAGGGCATATTTCTGATGTTTCAATCACCATCGGCGGCTGCCATCTTGACGGCTGTAAAGCATATTGATTCGAATTGTTATTACTTGGTAATAGAAACTTAAGACGCCCTTGTTTCTTAGACTGTTATTAGGAAGATTTCGCAACCTTACAAAAACGATAACGTCATCTTCATTATCGTCATTCCAGCCTTACATTCTTAACAATACATATTATGTGAGTTGTATGTCGTTGATTCATTTAGAAGCCGTCTACGTTATGACATATGCTACTGTATGAGGTGAATTTACTTAAAATGATGACGTAACGTTTTCGTAAGCTTGCAAAACCTCTCTTAGGAACTATGCTATACGCCATCATCTTACTAATGCGCCCTCTGTAGTTACAATTTGTTTTATGGTCTGTAGATCGTCAATCAGAAGTATTTAAGAAGGTCATCGAGTTCGATAATCTCATAAATTCCATCACTATGCCCAGCTATGCCATAGACCAATATTACACACCCGATAGCTAGGTTCATATGGGATTTATAGCCAGATGAAGTAGTTGTGGACGCTATAAATATAGAGCAACACTTAATGCATAGCAGACCTCAAAAACAATTAAGATGTCGGAACATGTAAAATGGTGGAAAGAAATAACTGGTCACTAAAAGTTGCTGTTACCCTGTGTCAAAGCGGTGAAATTGAAATTGAAATGTACCACTGGATCATTAGGGTGGCAGGATTACCCACTTTAAAACATGACCTTGAGCTTAATAGTGCTATACCAGCATTTGATAAATTCTGTAAAGATATAGTTGAATTAGCACGGGATAAATAGTCTGATATAAAAACCAGTCAATTGTTACTTTTAAATCAATTATTACTTTTCGTTATGATGGCTTAAGTGGTTTTTTAATAGTTTAAGCTGTTAATAGTTAGTTGTTGTTATTCTTAAGTGTGACTGCTACCGATGTAAATTCCATTTAATTTAATTATGCATATTGATATTATTATTATACTATTGTTAGAATTATTATCCTCATCATTATCAAAACCATTAATCTCATTATCATCAACATCGTTATCTTTATCATCATTCTTCAGTCATCGTATCGTTAATATCATCCTCGGCATTGTTATCATCCTCATCAATCATCCTTCATTATCATCATAATTATTATCATTATCATTACCATCATCTGTCATCGTCATCATCACCACCACCACCACCACCATCTTTATCATCGGTACTCATTCAAACAAGTTAATGCTTACTGTATGTCCAAACTACAAACAAACATAGTAGGCCTACTACAAGGCTTGTTCAATAACATGACGGTTAATATATAACTTTTTAACTGAGGAATTCATCCGACAATAAAAGACCGGAATTCATGCGCAACGGAGGAAGAAAAAAATACTTACACCCAATTTTCCGACATTACGATTTGACACGTTTGATATACGATGACAATACGTTATTGTTAGCCTACTAAGGACTATGTTTGGGTCCATCACTTTATATAATTATTATTTGAGATTGCGATTGTTATCCAACCCAGTATGACGTCATGCATATCTTTGTAATCATATTTAATTGACTGGTAGTAGTAGTAGCTTCGTTCGTTTTCTGATTGCAATCTTAGCTTAAATAGGCTATTTGCTACCGATAATTGGTTTTATATCATATTTCATGTCATATCTTTTCCTCTTCAACTGACTGCCTAGAGGAAATCCACGTTATTCGAAATGCTTGTTAACGGTATATTGTTAGTTGGAAGGATTTCAATATATATATATATATAAATATATATATATATATATAGGCTTTTATATATATATATATATATATACTGTATATATATATATATATATATGCCTACTAGAGTTTATTGAAATCTTCAAAAAGACAAGAATTATACCAATATTTAGTAAACAACAGACGAGAGGAAATTCAAAGTACCGTACTTGACATTTTTACATTGTATATTGTAGACTGTAAGGCTATTTAAAGAAAGGGAGATAATGTAAAACTTATCTTCCTTGTATATATTCTATATGAATAAAGCATAGCATAGAGCGACAGTAAATTATCTCCAGTGCTTGAAATTTGATAACATTTTAAGTAGCACGTAGGGCCTACTAGGAATGAACATTCCACTGCTTAATGTTTCCTTAATGTACCATCCACCGATCGAGTCAATGCCAATGCCAATGACATGTGACACGATAGATGTTATGAATCTTAAATCATTCTACCAATATGAGACGTTATTTTTAATAATGTAGTGTAGTTCCATGGAGCTACAAAATTAGATTTTATAGCTCCATGAAGAATGATGGACGGCACTCTATACAATCTAATAGGATCTGGCACTATGATATGGACGTTCTTGCTCCGAGATGCATTGTCGAATATGGTTATTATGTATTTATGCCTATTGACATAGGCATATGAATACCTAGACAGCATATGTTCCCCGGTTCAAATCCCGGTTAAGGCACAATCGCAGGTTCCTCTTCTTTAGCGTTCAAAACTTATATCACTGCATTACCGCAAGACGGTTACAATTTCTACATCGTATCCCGGTTCTCTGAGGTGTAATTATGAGTGAAGTTCTTACTTAAATTTACTATAGGGGAGAATGAAGAAAGGACTGGCCACAGTTTGTTACCGTAGTGAAAAAGGGATAACTTTGTGTAATGCCGAATATCTAGCCATAATTAAATCCGTTTGCCTTTTTGACAGATGCAGTTCCACTTGTATCTGCATGGTTCAACAAGAGTGCAACATTCTAAAAATGTGTTCAATTTATTACTAGTGTGAATAAAAAAGACATTTCTTATATTGAAAAATTGGCGGAACAATATTACTGACAACTAGTTTTACGATCGGTCAATGTTTTTTTACTTTATGGAAACCTTGTAGCGATAGAGAAACGATTTTTGTAAGGTCAAGTTACATGTTTATTAAGTTGTATGTTACAGTAGTTATAAGTACTTTATAAATAATATAAACAAACAAATAAGGTACAGTATTAGATTTCTTCAAGCATTGAGCATAGCACTTCTGTTTAAACATTTTTGGTGCACTGTAAACACTGTTTAACACCACCGATTGCGTTTAACGTTTTTAAAAATATTTGTATGATCATATAATAGTCTGTCTCAACAACCTAAGTTTTTTTCCCCTACATGTCAGCAATATACAGAAAAGGGTTCAATACACTCAATCTTTTTCATGTAATATTGGTGGAGGATCTTCCTGCAGCACAGATTTTATGTCAGATGGGTCCTCAGGTGTGACGTGCAGCCACCTATAGTTGGTTGGATAATCCGCCGAGGGGTTGTTATGACTTAGACGATGATCAACAAGGTTTTAAGAAATGTAGATTTCTTTCCAATAAACGATCCTCTTGTTTTGTTTTTTATAGTTCTCAATTAGGCTTAAGTAAACCTATGGTAAGGGCGTAGGCCCTAGAGCGAATGTTGGGGGTTTGATAAACGTGTAACGTGGGCATATGTAAATTACTTAAAGTACGTTTGCCTTTAGCAACAGTCGTTGCAAATGGTGGAGTAACCACCTTAATACTATATTGTGACGAAGGCCTACATGTTTTCCCTGTGATTTCGAAAAATCCTGAATTATTCTGATAACACAATCTGTTTAGGCCTATAGCTTCAGAATTTAGGGCTAATAACACTGTGCGAAAAAATATGTTCGCTTGACACATGGTTTACTATATCAAAATATTTCCCAGTCATACCCTTGTTGTCCTTCGCCAATATAAATGAAATGTCCTGTCGCGATCTTTACAGGACTACGTACGGTATCCTAAGAAACTACGGACCCATACTTTGATTGGCATGCCCATTCTGTCTAGATATTTGTTTTGGATGTCTACTGAATCAACATACTCAGTGGGAGAATTCTTCTTCGTATACACTCAAAGGATGGAAATGAATTAAATATAACAGAGAGAAAAACGGCACGACTTTTGCCCTTTTCATTGTATTTAGGTCAAGTAAATCGCCGTGAAATCTCGACAAGTCGATAAACGCGTGAATACGCAAAAGTGATGACGCAAAAGTAACAATCCGAACGACACCATCGTTAAACTCTGTCCACATAGGCCTATGTTATTACGGTATCTCATCTAAAATCCAGATGAAGAAAATCATGTTATCTCAAACTCAACTAATTATTATTCACTCAGAAGAAGTTATTCCAGATGCATTCATTAAAAGTGCCCTACAACTGAGTTGATGAAAACTTGCAATTTGGCAAGGTTAAGTCAAATATCAAGCTGTAAAAATAAAGTTACGATAGGCCCTATTATAATTAGCATAGTTTTGTTAAGAATTTAAGTATTATTGTAGTATTGTTTTATTGTCAGGCTCCGGAGGAAAAAAAAATAAAATTGATGTTGTAAAACAACTGATCTTTATAAGACACTAAGAACACGAAAACCTCGGGAACGGTTAATGAGGGAAAAATGTGGAGAAAAGATGGTTACGCGCCTTTTCCCCATGTTTTTAAATATTCAAAAATCTGTATGCCGTTAACCGTTCGCGAGTATTTCTTCAAATATATATTTTTGTCTTTTAAAAATAAGATGTACATTGTACTACATATCAAAAAATTGTTTTCCCCCGGAGCCTGACATCAACCTAAACACAATAAAAAAATGTTTTATATAAAGGTACAAACTAAAAGGAAATTTTTCATTCTTGTTGTGAATAAAACATCCTGTACAATATATATTGATTACCGTACTTTGTATTTTTAAGTAGCCCGAAGAAGTAAGTTTACTCTTGAAAAGTATGACAAGAAGGCGTTTTCCTTGGCAATTAAAAATGCATAAATACTGTTCCTTCAAGTTATTGGTTCCACAGACTATTTTCAATAGACCCATAGGTAGAATCAATTTAAAGAATTTTGTACTAAACGTCTGTAAATCAGCCTGAAAATTCCTATAAACATATTTAAGCGTGTATGCTGTTACTCTCAATCGCTCCTGCTGTATCGCATAGTGAGATATATCAAGATCCAATCTTTTCAGTTATTCGACAGCCTCGATTCGCACAGCGGTTTGACGTTTAATTTAATTGTGTGGGAATAAAATTTAATTTCCCATTTTAGGAAAACGACCATCAGTAATTATAATCAACAGGGCCACAGTCTATTCGTTGGACGATGCGCTGCGTATCTAATAAAGCTCTGTCACACTATCAAACTTCCGTTGACAAAAAAACTGTTGTATGACCATATATAGTCATGATGTGTCTATATATGGTCATGATGTGATGATATCATTTAGGCATGTCGCATGTTTTTGTCAAATAAAATTTGATAGTCTGGTCAGGGCTTAAGGAGGAGGTGTTGCTCAAGATCCCCCCCCCCCCCGCCTGAAACAAACTTACTGAGAAAAACTCAAGAAGTGTGAAAAATCACCTTGAAGGCTGTCTCTTCATCCATTCCTCCAGCTAGTGATCCCTCACTTTCCCATTTCAACCCAATCAGCCTCCACCAATCAGCCGCCTGTCCAATGCCTTACTGTTGCCTACCATCATAAGCCTCTACCTCTCAGCCGCCCTTACGGTCCCATGCCAACTTCTTAATAGGCCTACTGTTGACTACCATCATTGTTGCTATTGTACTATTGTCCAAAAACTTCTTCTTTATTGAATTACAGTATAGCGCGGTCTTGGTATTACAGTAAGCCTATATTATTAGGGGAAAAATGTTAACTTTGTGCTTCCTCTTTCAACTGTTTTGATCTGTCTTATTGGAATGTATTTTAATATCAGTATTTCCTTTCCAATCTGATCAATCAGAATGCGTAATATTAAGGAGTACGCGCATGTCCCACATATTTGCACGTTCACATACATTTACTATTGTTTAATGTCCAACAGCTTAGCAACTGTACCCAGTGGACGGGTATTAGCTGAAAGGTCCATTTTGTAACTTGTCATCATAGGCCTACTAATAATCACATTCCTCCATAAGTGCTGTTCTTCGGATGACATTGTTTAATGGCGACAATAACGTCTCGAGCGTTTAATTCCGGTTGTGTAAGACTTTTATTGTATTTTCTTTATTCCTCCCAGTATTCATTAATAATAATTTAGCAATACAACTAATGTACATCGATGCTATCATTATGATATGGGATGTTCACCGACTTATGACAACGAAGAAAATAATTCCCATTCTAAATCATTTTTTTGGTGATAAAATAATGCCTGTCGTACTTGTGGCATTGCTTTTCATTTTATATATTTATTACGTCTTAACACGCACTCAGTAATAAAATACTGTGACTATCAAGAGATTTCCCATGGAGGTGATTGTCCCATACTGGACCGGACGTATGGGACAAAATAATACAACAGATTTTATTTATTACCTTCACCAACATGTGAGTTCAAAATGGAGGGTGACAATAATGACAGGTCACAATGTCGATGGTGACAAGCATTAAACATGCCAATCAAACTTAAAACCTAATTGATGTGCGTTTGGTCCAGCCATGAACTCGATAATAAGATCAGACAAAATTACCGCGAATGAATTTTCCTCATTATTTAAACCGTGTTTCATGTAGAAATTAAACCTCAACGATGAATTGTTTTTTACTACTGTTGAATGGGGTGTATTTTCATTCAATTTAACAAAACCATGACTCTTGGTTTTAATCTCTGTTTATTCATTGTTAATTTTATTTATTTATTTTTCTTATTTATATTTGTTTCTTATAATTCAAAAAATAATTTAATATTATTAAGTATTGGATCGAGATGATTGTTTTTCAATGATCTCTAGTGACAATCAATTGCGTTATTAATATGTAAATATAAAAACATAATATTGTAGTTGTCGCCTAGTTGAGTAGTTGGCCTACTGTCTACAATCTACCTGTATCCAACTCGACTCGGTCGTGTTGCGTTTAAAATTGTATCGGTTGTTAAGATGGATGACATTATAACCGATAACATTTTAATGTTTGTAGGTCGTAAATCAACAATTCACCAGTCTGCCTATAAACAAATTTGTCAGTTAAAACGAGTGCCCGCCAGAGAGATGTGATACACCTGTGTTGTAATTATTGCTTTGTACTAAAGCTCTTAAACTGACGTATATATAGCCATATGAAAATATAAAGTCCAATTACTAGAGTAAAATTTCTCCGAATAAACGGATCGATTTAATTTGTTTGTATCTTGTTACTGGGTGACACTACTAAGGAACATAAATCAATGCTTTATAAACTTGTTTTATTTATAATCAAGAAAAAAGACGACATGTTTTACGACCGGATTGTAAATCCGCAAATTGATATTGTAGGTAAAGTCAATTAAAGCAATAATCAAGGAAAATCGGATATCAACAGTGCACTAAGTCACAGGGTTGTTCCTAGCAATAAAAACTACGTTTGGCGACCTTTATCTGATGACACGTTCTTTCTGCGTCCTATTTTTAGGATCACCTTCATATTTTCAGCAATGAAACGTTGGCTTACAATAATACCAAAAAATGACCGAAAAAATCGTCAAAAACATTGTATTCAATATGTAAAACACTGTATTATACAATCTCATCTCAACACCATTAAATTACAAAAAAAACACAAAAAAAAAAACAAGGATATAAGAATATAATATTTGTAACGAAGAGATAAATGGATAAGAAGTAATTAATTTTAGCACAACCACTATGGAACGCCAAAGGGGGAACTTTCAAAGACAGTCAATTTTCAAGTAAACTCGGATTTTGGAGGATAATAATATACCTAATGCCACACTATATTGAGTTATTTGAGTGGTCACTCGAGATTCCAAATTACTTGACCTATACTTCATGCTTGACCAATGCTTTTCGTATAAGGTCTGTATGGATCCGGTATAATACAGTAGGCCTATATCTCGTAGAGTGTCTCAATATTCTGTCTTAAATTTTAACAATGTACCGGTAGGTCTTTCCAAAATACTTATTTTATGATGAATAAAGTATTATCAATATCAGTAGTATCAGTACTTATAAAAAAAATAAATGTAATGTGTCCCATAGACCTAGTGCGTTTTGCCAGTTATAATAAATATGCACAATATTGTACAATTATATTCATCATTACTTTCGGCTTGAGACGATGATATACAACTTGATCTGTCTGAACAGATAAAGTGTCAAAAGGCCAGTGAAATTCAATATCTGACAGATGTCAGTGAATAGTTTCAGGCAGATAATTCGTATTATCGCAATGTGAAATATGACAATCATTTATTTTAAAGTCATATTCGAATTTTGTTTTGCAACAGCGCGGCATTGGTTAGCTTAGAAATATTTCTCTTTGTGATTCAGTTGTTTTGTATTACTGTACTGTATATGGTATGTTGGAATATATTATATGCCTCTTTCCAAGCTCATTTCTTCACCCCAATTTATTCTAGAACAATACATCTAAATAGGCTACATTTATTATGACACATGTAGCAAAGAAAAAATGTTTGTTCTTCGATTATACCTGATGAAGCCAGCATAGACTGTTGGCTTGTGTATTATATAATTTAAGTTATTTTATACAGTGCCTTGATAGACGTAGTGTTTTTATTTATACGTTTACCAGACTAACACGGTTCTATCATCTAACTATATTCTTCGATCAATAAATACAGAGAAATACATGGCAACGATGTTTATTTTGAACAAAATACTCACGATTGTTTAATATTCAATTGACTGACAGAAAGAGGCTTTTGTTCCATCGGAAGTTTTCATTTCGTTCACTCACCCTACATTCTTAGTTTAGCTATTGTTCAGCTACAATGAACCCTTAATAGTTCTCCTGTTCAGCTAATTCAATGACAGAATTTCCCCCGGGTCCACCATAGTTTACAGAAGATCGTAAATTCGTTCGAAGGCTGCAAAAACACATTTTGTTTGCCTCTGTAAAAATAGACAATGGTACCCAATAGGGAAAGAAAACAGCTATAATTTCACAGGGTAGCGATAGGCCTACAGTATATACGGTAGTGTCCCATTAGGCTAAGTTGACCAACAGGTGAGGTATTTTGTTCGTCAAACCTTTTCCTCAATTAAAGATAAACGTTCAGAGACACGCACAGATCATATACTAACTTTTTTTATTTCATTTTTAAGACATTTTTAGAGGTTTCCTGATTTTACTGTAGTACGCCTGTCTTTAATAACATTGATTGAGCCTTAATCAGGAAAGAAAAGGAAAAATAACAGAGCGATATATTTAAATGCTATGAAAATTAATTTTTAAAAAAGTGAACTAATCAATGCGATACGAATGTATACTCGAGTAGACAACAGTTTCTATAACAATAAACAACTTAACTGTTGCATACGGCAATTACAATTATAATATTAACATCATTGAGCATAACTCTGACGAGTAATATACGGTAATAATTGGTTCATTACCCCAAATCGACACGCGTCAAGCTGTCGTATCTATAGTGTTACGAAGCCCTTCTATAAAACCTTAATAATTATTTGCGGTTTTTTAAACGACTGAAAACACAATATTAAACAAAAAACAGGATATACGCCTAAAATATATCACAGAATTGTACTGAGTGTTAAACAGGATAAAAATGCATTGCACGTGAACAATTGATGAAATCTTTTATACTTAATGGATTTATTTCCTTTCCCGTGTCATACTGTAGTTGTAATTATACGTACCCACACTAATTGAGGTACTGTATATGCCTCTACTGTATAGAGGCATCGTAACAGGCGCAGCAACAAAACGCTTGAAATCGTGATAGGGCCTATAATTTAATATAAACATACATTCAAAAATTAATTTATTTCGTCATTAAATAAAATGCGTTTGTCTAGCTCTAAAAATATATAGAATTACAGAAAAGCAGCATTAATTATACCACCACAAAAATAACAAACTAACAATAACGATTTCCGAATAGGCGTATATAAAGTGCAATCCCCTGAGACTGTATTCCGAATGGCATACGATTTAAAACAGATCCAGAGAAACAAAATACAAGATTTTTGTGTAATATATGTCAAAATCTGAATGTTTCACTATGACTATTATGTTTAGATCTTCACACTAAACTAATCGATCATATTCATGTGATCATTCGAATCACTACACAGAAAATAAAAACATAAGAGAATTTAAAACAGGCCGGGTTGAACATACCTCATCACACAGAGAGCATTGGAGTCCTATTGTATTCTTTAGCGTATATCCTCACTGTGGAAAAAATACAATCAATGGAACGCAGTTTAAATTTTCCTTTACATACAAACACAAATTACCACACGAGTAACAAGCCAAAAACTTGTTCACCTTCTGACACTTTCAAACTACCTCAAACAAAACACTGACATTGGATCAAGTTCACGTCACTGGTGTTTTGTGTAATATTATTGGTGGCGCTATGTCTTAAAGGTTTGATGTGCAACAGACGGTTTTGGTGAGTAATTTATTTTAGAGAGTGGCGCTTACAAATCACTGAAGAGTGGTATCACTGTATTTTGGTTCCATTTTTAATATACAACCGGAGTTGGTCTCCAATTAGAGGGCTAGCTTTGTGTTAAAAGGTTAAAGATTGTTATTTGGGTCTTTGGAAAAGTAGTCTATAATGAGAGGGGTGTCGCCGGATTTAGAGGGGTCTCGAATTGGCGGGTGCACTCTACAGTTAAATTCTGATATAAAAGAAAGAGGGATTAAATTCGAAAACACTGTTGATTTTTATGAACTTAAAGAAATAGCTAGAAACAAAATCCAATGGAATGTTTAAAAAATGATTTTTGTCATGTAAAACGTGGCTATGACTTATCAGACACAGTTATTAATAGATTTGTAGGCCTTAACTAGTTAATAGTAACTACAGAAATTGTTACACAAGAATAACTGACATAATTTAAGTAGGCCTATACGCATAATTATGTTCATTTTTATTGGCTAGGAAAGCATGTTTTATTTATTTATTATTATTTTATTTATTCATTATTCAACATGACAGTACAAAAGAGACAAAACATAACAATTGTACATGAAAATAAAGCAAAACTGCCTAACCAACAAAAAAAATACAAATGGCTTATTATTATGAAATAACTTCACATGATTAAACAATCTTAATGCCCATTACTACAAAATATTCTTCTTGTTGAACATTAATAGTAATAATAATAGTGTAGTTTTATATAGCGTCATATCCATCTAACATAAGATGCTCAGGGCGCTTGATATGTGGACATTGTTTTTCACAGCTTCATTTAAACGTATATTTTGATGGCCGACAGCATCAATTTATTTTTCAATTATATCTAAAACACAAACAGTACGTTTATTATCAGGGAACAGTGAAATTACCACATGTTCCAAGTTTTTCTTCTAGAGGGCGGGATTTAAAAATCGCTAATGTTTACGACTTCATGCTTGACTGATCAGCAAAGAGACGGAAGGATCGGGAGCATCGGAGATCGGTTGAGTGGGGGAGGTCATGTTTGTTTCGCTCATAAAATAGAAGTGAAGTTTCATTTTAGAAAACAATAATACATACAATATATAGCCAAGTTAAACTTCTTTACGCATGTACTGTATTACACGGTTTGATTGCTAGGCTAGATAGGAATAGTAATATACTCTAGGCTAGGACCTGTACGCTAAGCCTACTACTAGACCTACAGTATCTGATCATCGATTGGCCTGGACGCACCCGGTTTAAGAATACTACTACTAGGCCTACTGTAGGCTAGCTAGTAATCGAAGTGGTGTACCTATTCAAGCAAGTTCTCTAACAAAGCCTAGCAGAAATAGACCAATACTTGGCAGAATGTTATACCAAGGAGTTGTTATAACAACTCCCTGGTTATACTATAGTCGTCTGTAACTTTTAAGGAATGAGACACATTGGCAATGCACAGTAAGTGTTTTGAAGCCGACCTCGTAAGGTCTCCAAAAGTGTTGGAGTATAATTTATATGATTTTCAGCTACCATTTATGGACTGTCCTGAAACAAAATTTAGTCAGCAATTCTTCATTATTAATGCCAAAATGGCAGTATAATATACAGGCACAAATAATTTAATTACAAAATCATTTTATTAATTAAATATTATCTAGCCACCAACACATTGGAAGGGACAGTAATGAACCCTGCCAATCTCTTGTCTGTACTGCCCCTGAATAAAAATGGACATACAAAAACACTGATATATTTTAAGCATGAATGAATATTGCAGCTGATGCATTTTGAACTATAGTACATTCTTTACTGTATTTTTTTAACATTTTAGAGCCATAAAGTTTATGATATGAAACTAGGCAATGAACACCACATTGAGGCTTCTTCATTTGAAATGGAATCTCCCCAATTAAGATCAAAGAGAATCAGGGCTAGGCCTAGCAGCACAACTAGCCACTCCAAAGGCATGCTCATGTCAATGAATGAACTGAGGAAACAGGAGCTTTTGTGTGATGTTGTGCTTTGTGTTGAGAAACAAATGTTTCCTGCACACCGGATTGTCATGGCAGCTAGCAGTGATTATTTCTGTGCAATGTTTACAGGAGAGGTAACTATGATATTCACAATTTTTTAATATGAAATCATATGTTAATGTTAAGCTGCTCTGACAAAATAAACACAGATGTTGTTATCCATATAATTTTCTAAGGCTAAACATACACACTATTATTATTCCTGTTCAACTGATAATATATATACTTTATTTGAAAAAAATGCTATATTATCAGTTGCACTTACAACCATTCCAGTGTGTTCAAAAGGGTAATAAGGTCTTGATTCGATAGGCTTGGCACCTTGACCTCTGATGATTAGTGCCCAAAATTATTACAAAAACGTAAAGATAATAATGACATATTTATTATTATTATTTTTCAGATAATAATTTCAGTCACTCCAAATTTCTTTTTGTTCCTATAGTAAAATATTTACACATACATATTATATTGTTAACTTAAGCTTATATACATTTTCTAGGCATGTCTAACTATAAATTGTGTAATTAAAATAATTAACATACCATAAAACCTTGAATAGAAGCACAATGGGCTTAATCTCAAGAGGAAGCCCATCTCAAATTGAAGCCCCCATCTTTAGATTCCAAAAGTAGCCTCTTGTTCGAAGCAGGAGATCAAGTTGTCTTCAACCAGTACTGTTTGTGTATATTTTTTTAGTGGGAATTTTTTTTTTTAAATCCCATTTTTTAAAAAGCAGGTTATGCATTTAAACATAACAAAAAGCTAAGTTATAGCATACTCTATGTTATATAGAAATACTTTGAGCTTCGGGTGGTGTTACAGAGTTATGTGTAATATTATTGATTTGTTGGTTATTAGATGTTTGAAAGTCACAGACAGCAAGTGGAACTGCAGGGTTTGAAGTCATCGACTATGAAGATTCTTATCGAGTACATTTATACAGAAAGTATTCAGATCACTGTTGAAAATGTCCAAGAAGTATTGCCAGCTGCTTGTCTTTTACAACTCAAAGGTATGTACCATAAATTTTATAATATTTATTATTATTATTATGTCTTGTCATTTTTTTTTACTCTGTAATATCATTTGGATGCACCTTCATCTGAAAGTGTTGCCACTGATAAAAAAAAATGTGAAGTTTTAAAATAAATTATTATTATATGGAACTAGGCAATGAACATGACCCTGAAAATTCTTCATTTGAAATGGAGTTGCTCCAACTTAGCTGCACTTTTTATTCACACACATTGTCTGTTAAATTTAATTTAAGACAAAAATGGGGTAATGTTTGACTGACTTATGGAAAACCTCACAGTTACTAGGTAGCAGCATATAAGATAAACAGTTAGTAGCGGTTGTATGTGTGCTGGACTGTGGAGATCTTTACATTACTTCTTCATTAATAAATTATTAACATTTATTATAGCAATAATAATTATGAATGATAGAATAGTAACAACAATAATGTATATATTACTGTTACTGTTTATTCATCATTATCAATCAATTATTTACATTTCACAAGCGAAAAAAGATAATTTTGTTTTTTTATTGATAAATGAATGGAGGCCTGTATAGGTTCGGAGACACTTAATCTCAGGCCATCTAAAAAAAGAAAAAAAAAACCATTAATAATTTGAGGCTATAAAAAGTTTTTTAGTCAGTACAATAAATACAGTAAATAAATAAGTACAATAAATTAAGTGGTACAAAATGAGAAGTTTGAATAAAAAAAAAAATATATATATATATATAAAAAGAAGTAAATAAAACAAAGGTTGGGCAGATAAACTCGATAAGTTGAGTCATATGAAGAATGGAATGAAAGGAACGGGAAATTACGCCTGCTGGTTGTTTACTGGGGCTTATGAATACAAAAACGTCAAACATCTAAGGTAGATACAATATTGTCCACTTTTGTCAACTTGATATTCGCAGGTGTTGAAAAGTCCTGCTGCACTTTCTTAGAAAACCAGCTCGACCCAACAAACTGCCTAGGAATCAAACACTTTGCAGAGATGCACTCATGCCTGGATCTCACCCAGGCTTCCCTCGACTACTGCCACAGGCATTTTCAGGCTGTGGTTAAAAATGATGAGTTCTTGGCTCTTGATGAGAAGGAGGTCGAAGCACTAGTCAAGAGTGATGATGTCCATGTAGGAATTTATCTTTTTTTATCGTGTGTATCATCACAGTATTTGTTATGCAACAGCCTGTTAAAATGTATAAATCTATTTTATACCAACAGTCGTTACATTAACAGCCAGGGTGAAATTACACATTCCAAATATAATAAAAGAGTTTATAGTTGTTCCTATATTTTATCCCATATTAGAATATTAATATAATAATTTCTCATGTACTGTATTTTGAACACAAAATTAAGCCTATTTGAAAAAGGGCTTATACCCTAGTAGGACCAAAATGCAGAGAACAACCCGGCAGTATGAATATCAAAGCTAATGGCCGTCACATAGTGGCAAATAGAGTTAACTATGCCGACATACTGATTTTTTCTCAAAATTTGTCGAATTCCAGATACGCTCAAATTTCTTGGCAAAAAACAACCATCCTGGCATATAAGACGAACGCCCAACGGATGAGGAACGAATGCTGATTGTACAACTAGTGTCCATATTAACGAATGACAACACGTTCATAGCGTCTGCCTAACGAATGTTAAGCGTACACAACAAATGTCCAGCTAATGTCACTCGCATCTCTGCGAACCCCTACGAACAGCTAAAGAATACAACGTATGTCAAAATGTGGCCCGAAAGAATGTTAACTTACATGAACGTAAACCAAAATTTTGATAAACGTCAGCATACATTGGCTCTATTTGCTACAGTGTGACAGGAGCTTAAAACAAGTGAAGCTAGGTCTATGCCTTCTGTAGAAGTTATTGGGTGGGATTATACCTGATTGGAGAATTTTGCATTATACATTATTTTTGATTTATACATTAAAATCTATAATATTATAAAACCACTTTATAGTAACAGTTATAAATGAAAAATGTTCAAAATAAGTAAAATTTTGAATAATTTATATGACTTTAGTAATAATGGATCCGTCCCATTTGAATCAACAGCTAGGCTCAGAAGAAATGATGTTCGAGGCTCTGATGTCCTGGACCAGGCACGAGAAAGAGAGCCGCATGGACAGTTTACCCAGACTGCTGAGTCATGTTCGCCTGCCATTACTTTCACCGAAGTATTTGACTGACACAATTGATAATGAGGTGAAATTATTTAAAATGAAACGTTTCTTTAAAATAATACTTCAATATCATTATCATTATTACCATTTTATTCATGATTGTCATTTGCAGTCTAAGGTCTGTTTTCTTGTACGACGAATCCAACTACGCTCCCTTTGAGCGTTAGACGATGTGACGGTGTCGGCTGATTGTTGGTTGCTGTCTGAACGTGTTGTCATTACAAATGATCCGATGCGCGTCGTGGTGTTGCACTTGCCATAGAATCTCATCATGCCCGGCTTAAGAAAGTTCCTTTTATTTTATTTATTTTATTTCAACGAAATCCAACGTCGACCATCGCCCATAACAGGATATGACATAAAATTTTACATACATAAAAGTATCGAAATCTCAAATTCTCAAATATATGAGGAAAAATTTATTTAAATCTGAAGATCAACACATTACACTGTAAATAAAGTAATCTTAACTATATCATTGTTCTTATAACTAGTTGATTCAGGCTGGGCACCAAGGGATCCACAATATTTGCAGTGTAGTATCACTCCAGGTAGTACACTGGGCAGGACTGAAGACCGGGAAACAATCACCTACTGTTTGCCATAGAATGTTCCAGAATCTTTAACATACAAAAGGAACATTGTTGTATATGGGACAAACAGCTTAAAACTTGCTGAAAGATGGTTTGCTACTGTACAGCATAACAGTACAACACACTATTTAATAACCAACTGAGATGTTGTTCTGAATATGTGTTTATTAATTGAAATTTTCTTTTTATATTTTGCAGCCTTTAATTAAACGAAATCATGAATGTAGAGATTTGATTGATGAAGCAAAAAGATTTCATCTTCGACCAGAATGCCGTGGCCAAATGGATAGTGTTCGCACCAAGCCAAGAACAGGTTAAACATAATTTTCTTCTGCTTGAGTTTCTGATAATGAAGCCAAAGTTAATAAGTATAACTGAATGAATCATGCCCACAAAGAAAAAAGACTTTTTTTCTCATAGCAGAAATTCCGCATTTCCAATCAGGGGATGAAAGTATGATTTAAGCCCATTGCACAGCAGTGGAATTAGCTGAGGCGCCTGCCTCTAAGGTAGTGATGTCAGCTTTAAGGTAAAAAAATATGAACAAAATTGATGCCACATCAAAAAATGGAAGTGGCAGAAATGAAAAGTTTACACTTTTACACTTGGCCATTGTTTATTGACTAAAAACTTGACAGAGAACATTAACAGCTTAGAAAATGTTGTAATTTTTTCAAAATCTTTTGTTTACACACAAGACTGTTAACTCAACTTGTTCTAGTGCAACATTTTCTTCCATTTTTCAGGGGCAGATGAAAGACTAGTGGTTATAGGAGGGTTTGGGAGTGAGCAAATGCCCCTTTCAACAGTTGAGGAGTATAACCCTAAAACAGATGCCTGGACATTTCTTCCTGTATGTTAAGCAGTATCCAGACTATCAAATTCTATTTGATAAAAACATGTGATGTGCCTAAATATGGTCATGATGACATCTCACCGTGGCCATATATAGGCACATCATGACTATATATAGGCATGCGATAGTTTCTTGTTTAAAAAAATGTAATTTTGTTTGCAGAGCTCATTTATTTATTATGATTATTGTCTTCATGTATTTATTGGTGCATATTGTATTGATGTTTAAAGATAAATTGCCAAATGTTTTTTGTATATAGTCCTACAGATTCACAATAATTACCAAATTTACTAATATTCTTTTTTATCTCCCATCAATAGGCATTAAATAAAAGAAGAAGGTATGTTGCTGCTGCTTCCCTGAAGGATCGGTTGTATGTAATAGGAGGCTACGATGGAACGGCACGGTTAAATCTTGTTGAATGTTTAGATTGTTGTAAAGAAGAAAAGGCTAAATGGACGAGACTCTCACCAATGAATACAAGACGTGGACTAGCAGGAGTTACTGTTATTGGAGGTAAGATTTGTTGTTTGGCTCCTCCTCCATTATTTAGAGTTGTACGAGGATGCTTTTTTGGTTATATTGTTAGTTAGGACCCCAGTGGAAATAAGTCTTCTTCTAGACTTTCGTGGGCTGTCCCTGGTGTTTACACCGAATAGATCCAATCCAATCCAATCCCTCTCTTGTTGATTCAATGGATGGATGTGTTTATTCGTAAACGCCAATGATAACCCACAAAAGTCTGAAGAAGACTTATTTCCCGTGGGGATGTCCTTCTGGTGGTGATTGGGCAGTACACCAGGATACAATCCCCTACACTTTTCCAAAGAGTGTTCTGCGTTCTTTAAAATGCACATAGGCCATAATGCACATGAGACCAACAGCTTAAACATCTCATCCGAAAGACGGTGCGCGGTTGTAACTTGCATATCAGCCCTCCAGCTGTAATAGTAGAGCAGCATTGAGAATTGAATGCAAGATCTCCACAGTTCAGCACACACACAGTGGCTTCCACCAGTTTAGCCGGCTGAGCTAAGCTGCTTACGCTTATTGTCCTTTTAAAGATATGTAGCTTTTATATATTTTTTATCAATTTATTTAATTTATATGCATACTTTTAGTTATATATGTATATAAATATAGTCATTATATTTAAAGTATTTGCTGTATGTATGTCTATACATTGTATATGAAACCTTTCATACATACATACATGAAACAGCTACTGTACTTTATTCTAATGCATGAAAAAAAACTCTTTTATATGTAGATGCTATTTATGTGGCTGGTGGATTTGATGGCTCCATGAGGCATTCTTCACTCGAAAAATATGACCCCCATATAGATCGATGGAATGTTCTGAAAGAAATGGAGAACGGCCGAGAAGGAGCAGGTCTCGTATCAGCTGGGGGTGTGATGTATTGCATCGGTAAATCAAAAGATTTCGACTTTTTTATTTTTAAAAATGAATCATTATATTTTGATTGTTAACTATAACTAATCATTTTTCCAATAAAAATAATGTTTATTTGAACCTTACATCTTGAACATAAATCTGTGTTTGTCCCATTTCAGGTGGTTATGATGGTTTTCGGATTCTGAAGTCTGTAGAACAATTTGACCCTGCTGCCGGTCAGTGGCACAGAATCGCACCTATGCTTGTCCCAAGATCAGGTATTACACTACAATACTTCCATTATAAATATTGTATAACTAGTACGATGGCACACCGTCTTTCAGATTAGACGTTTTAAGTCGTTGGTCCTGTGTGCAATCATGGAGGTAATAAATTATAGTACTTCCATGGTGCAATATGGCCTGCTATGTGCATGTTAAAGAATGCAGTACACTCTTCGGAAAAGAGTAGGAGATTGTCTCTCAGTGTACTGCCCAATTCACCACCAGAAGTTCCCCACTGGAAACAATTCTTCAGACTTAGTAGGTTTTTTTTGGTGTGATTCACACCGAAAGACTCCCTACTCCTGTCCTACATTACTTTTTGCATTTTATCTGGGCTTCAAAGTGGTGGTAAACAAAGTGGTAATACTGGTTCCTCCTCTTCTAGTTACCTTATAGGTTATTTACTGGCTTGGTTTTCCAAATTTTTCTTTTTCTGCTATTTATCCTCTCAAGCCCCTTGAGCATTACTTTAAAGTGCTATACAAAATTGTATTTATTATTATTATTTATTTCTCAAGCTCATCATTCCTCATGTTTGTGGTGTTTTTTTAATGTTTTATTTGTTAGGTGCTGGAGTATCTGTCCTCAATGACATGATCTATGTTATTGGTGGTTATGATGGCAATGGTCATTTGTCTTCAGTTGAGTGCTACAACCCAAGAACAAACACTTGGAGACCAGTAGCAAACATGTCACTGCCCCGATGCTACGTTGGATCTGTCACACTGAAGGGGAAGCTATATGCAGTATCAGGGTAAGTCAGTTGAGCATTTATATGTTGCTAAAAAAAGTTTTGTTCTTTTTACATTTTGTCATATACCACAGAGAAGTTTCTTTACATGTTTTCAGCTGGAGTAACTTGTACACATAGGCATACACAAAGTAGTCTCAATAATCGCGTTGGTTGTTCTGTTAAGGCCCTGTCCAGACTATCAAATGTTATTTGACAAAAACATGTGACATGCCTAAATATGGTCATGATGACATCACATCATGAACATATATAGGCACATCATGACTATATATGGGCATACAACATTTTTTCGTCAAAGAAAAATTGAGTGTGGACAAAGCTTTAAGCCTTGTCCAGACTATCAAAGTTTCTTTGACAAAAAGCTGTTGTATGCCCACATATAGGCATGATATGCCTATATATGGCCATGATGCGAGATCATCATGACCATATTTAGGCATGTTTTTGTCAAATAAAATTTGATAGTTTGATCAGGGCTTTAGAGTTTGACCAGATCAAAAAAGCAATGAATGAAATTGGACGACAATTCCTGATGATGACATAATTAATGTCGAAATATTGAATCCCAACATGATGGCGTGTATTTCAATACTTGGAGTATGTATTATACTTTCTTATCTGAGATTAATCAGTGGACCTTTCGGTTTTAATCTCGCTCATAATTCATAACGAAGCTGTCCGAACCTTATGTTGTTATCAAATACCGTTCACATTACAGGAGACACAAGCTTAAATATTACACAGTCTTCCAAATTCCTAACCGTTAACAATGTTGTTTTCACACTAGTGAATTCAAACCTTTGTAAAGTTGGAACAGATGCACAGTCAGTAATACCCATTTCACACTAGCAGAAAATATTACAACTTTTAACAATTATTAACAAGTTGTAACAAGTTTGATATTCTAAGATTTTTGGTTCGTTTCACACATGCACTTTCAAACCATGAGAAATCTCGGGAAAACTCAGAAGAATAATGACTGGCCTAGGGTAGTACTAGTAGTAGTAGGCCTAGGCTAGTTGTAGGTTGTCTGAATTACATATCAACTACTGTACTAAACTAGGCCTGGTACCGAATTAACAAGATTATAATTATTCCATGGTCCTTAGCCTTCGGAGAGTAAACCGAATTCAACTTCTAGCTTGCTTGCTGTAGTCGAGCTGGAGAGAAAGATAGGCCTAGGCTAGCTAGGCGCAGTCAGGCCGTCGGCCGGTAGCTCACCATTGTTGTTAGAGGCAATCAGTGCGACAAGCATCATAATGATTCGCTGTCGGCGTGTTTAACGAAGCCTCCTGATTGTTTCTACATCAGACATGTGAAATTTAGCGAGATTTCTTTTGATTTTAGGTCTAGGCCTATTAACAAATGGTAGTAATGTTGATACGTTTTCCATCGCTGCCGCCATTCGTTCGAACTAAACAACAAAAAAAACACAACCCACGAAAAGGTCAAAATATGGACATGACGCATGCGCAACAACAACTCGGAAGATTTCAGGAAAAAAACAGGCCTCGCGATGGTCTGTTTTTGTTCCGAGATAACTCAGGGGACCCCTGTGAAATCTAGGAAAATTTTACAAGGATTTGCTTTCACACTCATCCAAACCTGGTTACAACTTGTTATAAGTTGTTAATATTTGCAAAATAGTATCAGTGTGAAATGGGTATAAGCATATGTACGAGCTATGCCACAGTGAAAGCTAAGTTGCACTCTGTGAGAAGCACACAATTTATGTTGAATTTCTCAGGAGTGTTACAGTTCTTGTCATTCTGTTTTTCTTATGAATGTTGATACAGTGCTCATTCTCATGGATGCCATGTTACACATTCCCTAACAATCTGTGTAACATTTTGTCTGTGTGAATTGGTATTAGTGGTACAGTGTTACAAAAACAATTTGACTGGTACAATAACCAGAATAGATTCTTACTTTCTAATTCTGGGCATCAAGGTAGATCAAATTAGATAGGTACATTCTGTAGTATACGAGTATAAAGACATGCTGAGCATAAAGTTCCCTGAAATAGCGCCATCTATAATTCTTCTCTAAAAAGGATGCAATTTTTTTTTTCTCTCAAAAGATATGATGGCTCAAAACTATTAAATACCGTAGAATGGTACGACCCGGTAAAAGACGTTTGGGAAACTTTGCAGTTTAATATGGACATGCAGCGCTGCGATGCTGGAGTATCGGTCATCAGACGATTTTGACAGTAACAATGTTAGAAATATAGTGATATGTGGTAAAGTGACAGTCACACATGTTAATGTGATACTTAGTCAGTTCTGTACCTACTTTCTAAGACCAAATATAAAAGAAATTTGGGTTATTTTCAAGGAAAAAACTCCACTTTTTTTCACTACCTCTGTTCACATACTCTACATAGCCCTGTTCGATGCCAGATCAGGCCTGGCCAGGCCTAGTGAAACAGATATTCATTGCTGTCAATAAATGATGTAGTGGCCAAAGAAAGTTAGTGAAATAGAGCAGAAGAACCATAATTTTGTTTGCCTAACTGCGGCACATGGTTCTTTACTTTTAATTTAAAGATTGTAGGCTCAAGTCTGATCTTGTTTACCTTTGTTCAAGGCAATAGTGTTTTGCTTGGGCAAGACACTTTTTGCCTCTCTTCAACAAAGAGTATAAATGGGTACCTGCTAGAATGTGAAGGAGTTCTTATAATAATAATAATAGATATTACAGAGGTCTCTATGTGCTCAAGTGTATAAAAAACAAATAACATTGACTTTTTTTTTTTTTTTTTTTTTGAGTGAGGGTTTAAGTGAAATGAACTTTTAAACTGGTGCAGAATTATTCACCAGAATAGAGATACTTCCCAGAGTATATGGAAGTTGCACATTGTGTGTAATTGATTCTGTAATCAATGACAAGGGAAACATTATGTGTAGATACTTTGGATATTATCAAATATACAATTCAAAAATATAAATATAAAATACATATAAGTTTCATTTCAATACTTTTAATAAAATGGCTCTATGGTGCAATGTATATTAAATATATTTATTTTACAATATCTATATATTATATCAACACATCTAATTTATATAATTTATAGGTACTGTATATCAATTTAGCCTAATCAATGTCCTTGAAAGTAACTGTGTAGATACTTTGGACATAAATTTCAACCATATTGAAAAATATATATGTACATATAGGTTTCATTTCAGTACTTTAAAGAAATGACTTTATGGTGCAATGTATATATACATATATTTATTTTACAATATTTATATATGTCCACACATCAAATTTATATAATTTATCGGTATATCAAAAGAACATTTCTTCTGTCTCTTATACACATCTAGATGTGTATAAGAGACAGGTCTTGCTGTCAATATTAGCATATTCAAGAAAAGGCAATATAAATGATAAAATTAGCTTCTTGGTACAGATCCAATAGTTGCTATGCTATCTTTGATAGCCTGGCAGTGTTGGATACATTTGTGTGACATGCCTGTGTCGCACATGATTCATGATATGATATAAATTTGTCATACTTTTTAGGTGATATTTTTAGTCATAATATCTCACTGCATTATTTCTACCACTTAAACCTGTATACATTTATAACAAAACCGGGATTTTTTTAAGGAACTTGTTCATAGCTCAGGCCTGGATTGTTATCATTTTTGACAACAAAAAACTGTTGTATGCCCATATATAGTCATTATGGCCATATTTAGGTATGTCACATGTTTTTGTCAAATAAAATTTGATTATCTGAGTAGGGCTTAAGTTACAAAAAGGAGTCCTGTTTTGTAATATTATAATAAGAGACTTAGAGATACTGTAACTCCTGTTGCAGTGAATATGTGTGCTTGTCGTGTGTGGATGTTCTTTCTTGCTCATCCTGCGCATAAACTATTTTTGTGAATTATTTGAGCTCCCATTGTGAAAGACTGAGAATGTTGTAGTCGATTGTGAAAAATTTCATATTAAAACGGTATCAAAATAATGACGACCCATATCAACTCAACTCTTGCCTTCTTCAATTTTAGAGGCCCAAAGTACCTTACATTTTACATACATTGCATCCATTCTACTTATATTTGTTTTGTTATCAGATGATTGTAACTTTTTTGGATCTAGGCCTAATATGATCTCAAATTTGTGGTGTCCTTTGCTTTTGTTGTTGGTGTAAAGCAGTGGGTATAAACTTAACTTCCATTTTCTGTAAACGTTGTTTTCCAGGATATAACTATTTAATGCAGTATGCGAGGGACTTTTATGACGTCAAATATATTCGTTAATATTTATAACATTTTTTTTTTAAGAGGATGGACTAACAAAGTTTCTAATTTAAAGCGCCCTCTACTCCAGGATATAATTGTTTAATGCAGTATGCGAGGGACTTTTATGATGTCAAATATATTCGTTAATATTTATAACATTTTTTTTTCAAATAGGATGGACTGGCAAAGTTTTTAATTTAAAGCGCCCTCTACTCTTTTATGTTTAAATAGAGTTTACAATTTTATGATAGAAAGACCAGAGAGGGTTTACAATAAATATATCGCAATTCCTAAGTTTTAGCAGTTGCATGGGCATGCATGTTATGAAATGCCTTGGGGCATATGCCCGGGCATGCTAAACCTCGTATTTTCGAAGACAAAAATGTGCTTGTTTTATTGTTTTAAAAAGTGTAGCCCTAACGTAATTGTCGGTACGAAATGAAATAATCTTAAGATGTAGTAGACATTAAGGGAAGGAAGAAAACATGCAAAGCAGACGATTGGTTTGTTCCCCTTTACCAATGGATACCAGGAAATAATGAGGAAAAAAAATCTAACATTTTGTTAGTACAATAAATATATAAATACCTCAGACCTACCAAGGACATTTAACTGTTTCGAAGTTTTTGGTACTATTATATTATTATGTCCACGAGTGGGCGCCAACCAAAGTTCGCGCACCTTTTTTGTTTACATTGTCTGATTTATTAATAAGCCTAGTCGACGAAATAACATAAATTCGTTTATTGGATAATAACACCGAACCAACCTACTTCTGCTGATTGCAAAAAAAATTCTCCTAAAAATGATAAGCTATGTTTTTCATCTTGCAGTTTTTTGTTTGATTTCATGGATTATGCCAAGGACAATTTCATATAGAGGCCCGGTACATTTGGGTATACAGTATTGTTTATTGCGTAAAAATCACATAGGCCTACAAAAACCGTCCATTGCAGCCAATGCTGAATCGCGTGTGACTGGATAAAAAATTACCTACGATACGAGGTATTGTAGGCCTACTTTTAAGTGTATTCAAAACTCTACCGTAAATTCTTAATAATATAGTAATTTATTGAACATACACTTTCGTTACAGTGGCACTCGCCAAATTAATGGTGCGTTCAAAACCAACAAAATTACAAAAATGAAGTTACATTTTAATTAATACTTTAAATGCACAAGTACAATTTTTCATTAATATTAGAAAGAACATTTCTTTCATAACTTATCTGCAGAATTAATACAATAACAAAATTTTAAAAGAAATATAATTACTTTAAGATACTTATTATGGTTATTTTATCAACAATATTTGGCTATGTCTGTGTTATCTTATTCATATTTGCTAGATTTACTCTGGAATTATTCTTAGTCCCGTGCCTCGTTATCCAGCGGATGTTTTTTCGAGATAGTGGAACAATGTTTTTCAATCCGTATTAGATGCTTCGTTTCACTTGATGTCGGCATTTCTATCACGAGGATACACCTGTGTTCAGATACACAACAAACACCGCTGGATTAAGCATCTAATGGAAAGTACAATGTTTCTTTCTCCACTCTGGTTATAGAACTAATTATAATGGCTTCATGAATCTGATTAGGCCTGTGCACGATGGCAGGCCCGTGACCAGGTGATCCTACGAGACCCCCGTTACGAGCAAACTCCTTTAATAATCCAAAATACCCCCTCACTTTGCACCAAAACTACGGTATCAAAATGATGATATTATTATGTCCACGAGTGGGCGCCAACCAAAGTTCGCGCACCTTTTTTGTTTACATTGTCTGATTTATTAATAAGCCTAGTCGACGAAATAACATAAATTCGTTTATTGGATAATAACACCGAACCAACCTACTTCTGCTGAGATTGAAAAAAAAAAAAAAAAAAAAAAAAAAATTCTCCTAAAAATGATAAGCTATGTTTTTCATCTTGCGGTTTTTTGTTTGATTTCATAGATTATGCCAAGGACAATTTCATATAGAGGCCCGGTACATTTGGGTATACAGTATGTTCATTGCGTAAAAATCACATAGGCCTACAAAAACCGTCCATTGCAGCCATTGTTGAATCGCGTGTGACTGGATAAAAAATTACCTACGATACGAGGTATTGTAGGCCTACTTTTAAGTGTATTCAAAACTCTAAATTCTTAATAATATAGTAATTTATTGAACATACACTTTCGTTACAATGGCACTCGCCAAATTGATGGTGCGTTCAAAACCAACAAAATTACAAAAATGAAGTTACAATTTAATTAATACTTTAAATGCACAAGCACAATTTTCATTAATATTAGAAAGAACATTTCTTTCATAACTTATCTGCAGAATTAATACAATAACAACATTTTAAAAGAAATATAATAAAATACTTATTATGGTTATTTTATCAACGATATTTGGCTATGTCTGTGTTATCTTATTCATATTTGCTAGATTTACTCTGGAATTATTCTTAGTCCCGTGCCTCGTTATCAAGCGGATGTTTTTTCGAGATAGTGGAACAATGTTTTTCAATCCGTATTAGATGCTTCGTTTCACTTGATGTCGGCATTTCTATCACGAGGATACACCTGTGTTCACATACACGACAAACACCACTGGATTAAGCATCTAATGGAAAGTACAATGTTTCTTTCTCCACTCTGGTTATAGAACTAATTATAATGGCTTCATGAATCTGATTAGGCCTGTGCACGATGGCAGGCCCGTGACCAGGTGATCCTACGAGACCCCCGTTACGAGCAAACTCCTTTAATAATCCAAAATACCCCCTCACTTTGCACCAAAACTACGGTATCAAAATGATGATTCTAGGTCTACATTCTAAAAAACATCGCCCCAGACTCCGACCCTTACCTAAAAACTCGTCTTTTGGACCGCATCAGCACCTAGGTGCTTCGTAGGCCTCCGAAACTATGCGTCGTTAAGTCGTTTGTATATTATTTAATTCCATTTTTTGGCGATTTTTTTCCAGACTTAATCATTTCTGTGATTTTACAGTGTAATCTCTTGCTTGTTTTGTAATAAAGTCTATAGTAAAATCAGAGTAATTCAAGCCACACCCCCCCCCCCAACCGCCACCACTTAGCAGAACTTGGAGGTGTTTTCAGGGCCGCCAAGAGGAGAAACTATAACAGGGGCAAGGGTTGGTGTGGGCCCCCAGTTAAGAGCACGAAGCGCGAAAAGATTGCACCAAAGGCACAAACAATTTTTTTTTTGGGAGGGGGGCTGTCAATCTTGAGGGGCCCTATATTAGGAGACTCATGCCATTATTGAGGGCCCATGATAGTAATTATTATTTTTGAAAAATATATTGAAAAAAAATGCTATCTATTAGTCCCCTGGTAAGCTTGGGCCCCGGAGATCTTTTCCCTTCCACCCCCCCCCCCACCTTCCTCTCGGTGGCCCTGGGTGTTTTATACCTCCATGATTAGAACATCTACATGCATCAAGCTGTGTAGTTCACATTGTCGGTTGCTCAGTAATGTAGAATTGTCTTGTGTATTGCAGTTTCACCAACGTTGGCAAAAGTGATAACGTGTACTGTCATCGTCTTTAGTCTCTTTGCCGACCATCTGGACATTATGACCATGCCAATAAGCAGGCTGATCAGCCGTAAGAAGCCTCGGAAGGGGAGGACATTGTCTAATTGAACATAATTAAATATTTCCTTTAAAAACAACTCGATTAGCTGGATTTTTCCATAACGTGTAGAAAACTGTGATTTATTCTGAACTAAAAATATAATCTAATTCTTTATTTCATGACCAACGGCAATACATAGGTCATCATTGACAATTGGGCCTACAAAAATATTTCAATGATAATTTAATAAAAATTTATTTTTGGAATAGAGTTGGATTTTGTCACGAAATTAAAAAATGTTCACCTCTAAAAAACCCTAAGGAAATCTGTCAGCTTTCTTTCATATTAATTTATTAAGTTGTGAATCCGAATCTGATTATTTGCAACCGGCCAACATGGAAGAATATGAGCATTATGCCTACTCAGGCCCGTAGCGTGACTTAATTTGTGGGAGGTTCGTTTCAGTGGGAAAGTGGACCCTTATCTCCGATACTCTGGAGAACATTGTAAATATATCTACGAATATTAATTTTTCGTGTTTGAATGTGGGCCTTCTCCAGTTTTTGGGCGGTTCGTCGTAGCCCCTTAAACCCCCCCCCCACGCTACGGGCCTGATTACTAATACTATACGGAGCTGAATACCGTAGTTTGTGGTTAAGATGCTCTCCTTCTCATGGGTCTGGGTTCAATTATTCCTGTGACAGCAAGACTTTTTCTCACGGCTAGAAACAACTCCACGTCCTAAGCCTCATAAACAGACTTCGCTGATAAAAGCATCACATTATTTCATTTATTTAAGAGGGCCCCTGAATATCAGCCATCCTTTTAGGAAATGTTGGAAGGGTCACACTCTATATACGTGGTTTAAAAACTAAAAATAAATATACTATTCCAACGACTTTGGATTTTCATGTTTTCATTTTCTTTTTTCAACTCGAGGGACAAAATATACAATCTACAAAATAGTAGATGTTTAATAGGAGATCATTATGCCCATATATTGCAAATCACATGTATTTGCCACAAAAAATGTGATAGTGTGTGAACAGGGCAACTTTTCCACCATGCTGTACCCCTCCAATAAATGTAAAAACTTTGCTTCAGGCCTGTGTTACTGGAGGCAAAATAAAGGGCCTAAAATTCATAACCGTATGGAATAGATTAATAAATGGCATAATGTACTTTAACGTTGGCTGTATGTAGTGCATTGCACCTTTGTAAATAGGCTTTTGTGAAGTGATGGATTGTATATTCAGATGTGTTGCAACCACGCAAAATGTACGCTTTGTGAATAACTAATGAAACAAACGGGTCAGTTATAACGAAATAATTTTCAAACATTTTAATGGTTTCAAACGATATCTTCTTGATAAACCACACACTGTGATAGGATTCAATTTGATAAAAATAATGTTATAAATTCGTAAGGCTAGATCAATAGATATCTAAACATTTTGAGATGAAAAACTATCATAGCACTCAGACCTTCCTGTCAAGAGATCTACACGTACACAAAAAAGTACCGTATATATACTAGACCTCTTCGTATAAAACTGGTTAGATTTTACCTTCGTAATTGCGAGTTAGCTATCAATCAATTCTATTTTATTTCAGAAATAAGAAAAGAAAAACTAGAAAATGATTTAACTGCTAATTTTACTTATAATTGGAATTAACCAGTTTACCGGGTAGGCCCAGTGAATAACTGTTCATTCATGCTGACATACACCTCCGACCAAAATAAAAGATCATTTTGCTCAGACACTTTTGACAACAAAGTATCCTTTACCAGCTAATACATACATATAGATACACACGTATATACAACATTGTCGTGGATTTCAAACCCTTGATTCAATGCGCCCGGTGTAGTGATTATGACCCGCGCACACCTCCGTGCGTCCATTTCTCAACACTTCTGGCCTAACACATATCCACGAAAAGTTCACATCGTGATTTAATCGACAAAGATTAGGCTAGTATAATGCATTCACTGTAGACAATAACAGTTTAGAAATGAATAAATAGTTTTCTTATTTCAACAATTATATTTTCTCAGTTACTCTATTAGTACTGGTGTTTTTTTTTTCGAATGACGATCTTTTGAATTATGAATAAACTCACCATACACAAAGTTCTGTTAAAGTGAAGAACAACTAAGTTATTATGCAGAAATATTAATTTTAAAAGAGTTCTCTGTCATTCAGTATTCATCAAATACAATTATTTTATTAATCATCTAATACAATATAAACAAATACATTAAAAAAATAGTACGGTTACAACACGAATTATTATGATAGTATCTGTAGGCCTGCTAAAACATACAGTATCTCTCCTCTGCCGAAATGCGTCATGGTACCGTACCAGTGTGTATCATAACGCATTTATTACAAACTGCTCCATACATTATGTTTTAAAGCTGGTTCCACATGGACATGTTTTTGACATAAACGCGTGAAACGGAACGCATCCAGTACGAACCACTTGATATTTAACGCGTAACAAACGTGCGTCGCGTTTGCGTCTGTAGCATGCTCATGTGAAACAAACTAAATTTAAAATTGCATTGCCAATTCATACTCTAGATGCTGCTTATCTGTGTAGGCATGCTCATGTCCTCAATGCTTCAAAGATGCGCATATTGCGCCGACGGTCGTCATCCGACGCAATCACATAGAGAACGCAACGCGACGATTCGTGCGCAACGGATCGATTTTTTTTTTAATGACGCTTCGCTCAGTCTGGAAGTCAGCAGACGGCGACCGGCTCACAGATCGTCTATTGGCGCAATACTATGCCCGTCTTACGTAGAAATGCTTTAAACTTATTTATTTTAAAATATTATATTCAGACACCAGTTTAAACAAAAATATTCTGAAAGATGACGTCGTTGGTTACTAAATCTAAGAGTCCGTGATAGGATTATAACAAAATTCAATCCAAATGTTTAGTCTCTCGAGAACCGGTTAGTTGTTTCCATAGTTACATCACGCGACAGACACTACAATTGTCTGATGGTAGGCCTACAGTCATAGTTTCCAAAATCATAATTCATTTATTTTCAACGGCTGTCTTCGCTGTTTTCGTAGATTTTCTTTTTGCTCGAGTCATTTTGTAGAACTTTGCATAAACCTCACTTGTTAATCCTGAAAAAAAAAAACAATAGTGGGTGCAAGATTAACTTCTTTTATGCATAACTATACATTGGAAAATGTAATTTTAACATGTGTTTATATCGTATATTAAGTTGTGTATAAGACTTACTTTGTAACTTTGTACCAACAAATCGATAAATAACTTTCACGAACGTTTGAAATACTGTTGTTTTTCCAGTTTTATTATAAACAAAGTGCAATATTGAGTAGAGTTTACGATAACCTACTTCCTTAACAATAATACGGTGTCAAATATTACAAATATAAACAGCCATATTGGGCCAAACGATTAGACGAATATCACGGAATACTTTTGAACCGTGCAAATCACTGCAGAACGTGATTTGTTATATGTCAAAATGTTCACACTCCAGGATCAAAGTTTATTGAATGATGTCACTTAAACCCATTTTCAAATTGAAATGTGTAACATACTGAAGTCATTGTTTATCTTATCGACATATCATGAGAGATATTACTTACGTTTTTGGCAATATTTTCCTGTCCACTGTTTATGGCATACGCATTTGTCTGGTCCTATACAGCGACCATGGTTGCTACAGTTTTTCTTACAAGAAGCTGAAAGACAATGAGTTATAGTAATTGAGCCTATGATGCTAAGAAATCTTGAAATAAAGTAGTCCTTTTAAAACATACAAAAATCATATTAATCTTTTTCGTGACACTGAACTTGATAAAACGATTGAACTATTTTGTAAGCACAACATAATTGTGATTAAAATATTAGTATTATTAGTATAACACACTTCAACCCTAAACATACTAACGGTAGTGTTTAGATAGGCCCTATACCATGTATTGAACACCACCTTGTTTTTACACGAAATAATAAAGAATTGGCTACCGTTTGCAATTCGTTGACCCCCCCTCACCTTTTGACGAGCGAAAGAAAACATGGGGCTGAAGCAAGATCATGTTCTTATTGTTCCATGTTTGACTATTTTTAGCCATAGCCTATATTTTCACTCACACAAACTCTCTTGACCTTTCTATTACTCAAATGTTATCAAAGCAAATTTGTCATTGGATTGAACTGTAAAACGAGCCAGGTTTTAAGCTAACGTAATTATTCGATTATTTATAGCTTTACAGATAGTTTTTACCTCATCTTCATTTACATGTAGAAATTCATATACGCAAACGCCCCAACGTGTGCACAAAGATCGCACGCAACACACTAATGGATGCAACGCAGCATACTGTGGTAGTCCAAGTACAACCTATTAAACATTTAACCCCTACTGATAAATGACACAATGTTTGTTCCATTCACCCCTACAAGGTTCGATACAATGTGGTGCATATCATTGCGTGTTAGGAGTCACTAAGTCTCTTCATGTTCGTAAAATTGTTCTTTGCGGTGCCATTAGCAACGTTCCCCCACGTAACTCGAGGTATAATATTTCATCGAGAATGTAGGGCCTACTTACATCAATCAACTATCAGACATACATGAACTACAACAGAGCATTAACTAAGTAACATAACCCAGAGGCAAATGTTATTGGTTCATCATCAATCATTATAGATAATTTCAGTTGAATCATTTAAATCCGACATGTTGTGATGTATCGGCTCTGACACATCTGAATGGTATTTTGGTTTAGGCCTAAGTCGTTAGCGTTTTCCTCGAAAACTTCAGACTTCAAACCGCGTATTAAGCCGTCTTACCATTTTTTTTTCTTCTTTTGGGGTAAGAGATGTCCGCCGCTTCGATAATATCTTTCATTAGTGTTCATTTTATTTAAATAAATATTTATGTTCTAAATAAAATACGGCACCTTAAACACATAGGCGTACTGGTATACCGGTAAGTCTTGTAAATAATAAAATAAATAATTTCATTTATTTCCGCGTGGGAACCAATTAACTATCTTGATACTAATTTGACTAATATGGAATGGATCATACAGACAGTGAAACATTGTATCATATCTTATCGAATTATCAGTAACAAGGAAACGCTCTCAAGCTTGAGTCGATAAAATTTATTTCTTACGGGTCGCTCATCGTCAAGAAATACTTTTCCTGGGCCATGTGTTAGGTCTCATTCACACGTAAACAAACGACATAATTCAGGCCCAAACAGGCGTCCTTCCTTTTCGTTAATTGATAATACACAGGCCTATACAAAGATTTAAGTTTATATTAGTATAGGTCTACCGGTAGCTGCAGCTGTGGACCTTATTATACTATAGAGTATATTTAGTAGATCAAATGAAGTACCGAAGACGCTATCTTGTCTAGACTATATACCGTAAGGTTTTTAAACATGACATTGTGTTATGTCCTTTGACTTCGAAAGTACCGTAGTTATTAAAGGCGACCTATTTCCAAATGAATTCTAATAAATTATAAATAGGAATTATCCGAATTAAACGGTCCACTTTCTATATAGATGTTAACTTCCAAATGCATCGACCGTCTGGTCCCATTAGTGGATGTGATTTGTTAGATTATGTTTTCACATGTATTCAGATGTACGATTCGTAAGGCCTACAGGACTATATTTTTTATGCTTTCATGTAAGTTTTCTTCTCGTTGTGTCTTTGAGCATTTTTTTTCACATTTTAACGATGTATAATGAGCTCATGTAGTGTGTATTTGTCTATAACTCACCTTTCTCACATATTTTCCCGCTGAATCCTTCAGCGCATGCGCAGACCCCTGGTTTGATACAAGTTCCACTATTATAACAATGAGGCACACAGAGAACTGGAAGAGTACAGAAAAAAAAAAGTAAACTCAATTTAGGAATCAATCAATTACATGTGTTGATTAAATTAAATCCTAACTAAATTCCGTATGTTCAAACATTCCCCAACTTTCATCCTACTTTTTAGGCCTATCTTAGAAGTTAACGATGCAGTTATTATCCATTATCACCAAATCCCAAAACAAGGATTTGCTCAAAGATGAATGTTATTTATTAACTTACAATGAAAAACACATACAAATTGAAAGGATGATACAATCATTAGCTGGAGATTTGGCACAGTTTCATAGATCGGTAATCAAAATCCCTAAACCGTGAGAATTAGGAAGTCATATATACCAGCCTAACTAATTAGGCGAAAAGCACCAATTACAATTGGGAGGATTCATTTCCCCCCCCCCTTACCCCTCAGAGTACTATTCCATTCTTGGCAATCAGAGATACCATGGCCCTAACATTTTGTACCTCAGCCCTAACTGTGTTGGAGCTGAGGTGGTCTGGACTCTCCGTCCTGTAAATGTCTCTCCCGGGGTACCTCTATTTCGAATTCCTCCGTCACTGAATTATAGCATCTGAGTGACCAAAGCTAGTATTCAAGATATTTTTTACTGTTGTTGTTATCAATTATTTTTGTTTTCTACCGTAAACAAAACAGATAGGCTTTTCATAAGCAATGCAGAATTTAGGAGCTGGAGGTCTATATTCCCGAACGTTGTGATTAGGATATATGTCAGAGAATATTACGTTAACACTACGTTGTAACATAACATTATTTATAGTCAGAAAATACGTTATAAACATGTATCTGGTTTTGCAAAAACACACTTTGAATACAGTGGTGAAACTGTAACGTTATTATAATGCACAATTGTTAGCTAAGAACGTACCTTGTTTACACGCTGGTCCATAATACCCTTCGCTGCACTCACATACACCGTACTTCCCACAAGATCCTCCATTTTCGCAAGTATGTCTGCATGGTATAGCCGTGCCTACAAACACATGACGACACAAATAATATTCCATATCCATTACATTTTAATTCAATAAATCTCACTTAGATCTAATTAATATATTTCCAAATTTAATGAATAGCAATACACATAGGGGCCTATTACAACGATGTATACCGTACTCAAATAACCTAAACCACTGAAGTAAAAACCATAAAATACCGCAAGTCTACAGTACATATTAAATTAAATTAATGATATAAAACGCATAATTCATCCTAAAATAGATGCAGGCATCTCTCCTAGGAGATGAGAGGTCGGCGTTTAACTGCGTGTACTTTCTTGGCCTAAACACCGCTTGTTCTGGCTCTCGAGTTTGTCTCTTGCGTCACAAACCAAGTTCATTGTTTTATGCTTCTGTATAATGAATAGCATACACTTTAAATTCCATTTGGAAGCAAACGAAAGAGAGTCGGAACGACAAAGTATTTTTGAGGTGTCTTTAAAGGGAACCGTACTCTACATAGTCTGCTTAATCGTTTAGGCGGCATGACGTATACAATAACAAATTTAATAATGAAATAAGTATGAAAACGTGCTTTATATGCCTTTATACAATATCATAATGTTTTAATTTGCAAAACTGTACAATTTTAAGGTAAATTTATTTTATGTCAGATTTTAATACAATACAGATCGGAAGATAATCTTAATTATGATGATATATGGTGCTTTAGAGGAAAAACTTAGGCATAATTGTCCCTGTCGATTACATTTCGGTTGCTCTAACTCACTAACATCTGAGTCATGAGACCAATTTAATAGGTCTAATAGTTATATCTACAGTGAAATTAAATAGCATTATTATAGGCATTAGTCTTAATATTAAAATTTGTCTCATTTAGCCAGTGATTTTGAAAACTTCTAAAATTGCAAATAACATACTGTAGAGGTTGGATTCTTAATGTAAGCCCAAACATATTCACTTGATACCAGTTGGAAAAAGAAAAACGACGGTTGGCCAAAGCATTTACAATAGGCCTGTACGAAAATAGCTTCCATTCGAGAAAGTCTGCCACGCGTGTGACAGTTAATATGACAACGAGGTACAACCTTGTCAACAATTGGTAGATACAATTATTATTATATTTTTTTATGTCAACTATAATCATACATGATCTGTGCGTCACGTAGAGGAACCTCGACACCGATTTTTTTTTTTTTTCATTCCATTTATTTGATTTATGTAATGTCATCGATACAATGCCTAGGCCAAAAATATTGTTGTTGTCCTTGTAATATTATAAATTATTCTGTAATAAAAAAAAAAAAAGAGAAAAAAGAAGGGCAATTATTTCTATCTAATCACCAGGACAAAGTTGAACTTGCATTTCAACTCGCAGGTAACTAGAGACGTTTTACGAGCGACCAGGGATTTTAGAAGGCAAACTGCGCTGGTGCAGCTGACGGCACTTTTCCATTTCTTGTATCGCAAAGACTCAATCCAGTCCTAATAGGATTATAGGCCTGCTAATTAGTCTTCAGGTGTTACATGTATCATGGTGGAATATTTCCTCCATGCATGTATAGACACCAGTACATTATTAAGAAGATAAGGCCCAAACTGATATAATATCGTTACAGTATTTTACTATACGCCGTAACCTCTATTTTACGACTCTTACGGCACTTCTCCGTTAAGTACACACATCGTGTAAAATATGATTCAAGTCTGAGATAAAGACCCTCAAACTCAAATAAAGATTTGGCCTAAAGCGAGCACAAAATTCAATAATTACTTGAAAATTCATATGATAGAAATCGCAAACCTACAATAGGTTTTACACAGCTGTGGAACAAACTACAAGGCGACATTAGGTCCTGCGAAACCGTTACATCTTTCAAGTGTGCTTTTTTAAAGACACACCTCTTTCAGATTTGTTGAAATAAGTTTTGCCAATGAGAGGTAGATTTCCACACCACTATGGCACGCTGTGAATAATGCGCTGGCACCTTAAATTAACGGTAAACTATTCAGTGGTATTGTGATACTGATGGTTTACTGCCCTGGTTAGTTTTAGGTTACTGGTTTAGGGTACTGGTTTAGGTTACTAATTTAGGTTACTGGTTTAGTTTCTCATTATTGTTCAATGGTCATTGTCTGTTCATTAGATTTATAATGATGGTCACTGCAGGATTATTTGCCATTCACTGTGCAGCAAAAACTGTTGTCATTCTGTTACTTTCTCACTGTCCGCTTTGCTTTGGTTTTCTGTTTGATATATATAATGCCTTTATAGGATAAAGTATATATTATTGGCGCCAAATAAGTTGTTGTACACTTCGTGGGAATGCAAGGAGAACGATTTAGCCCGTGAAGAGCGCACCGTCACGCTTCAAACTAAGCGTGAATTGTGTTGTAAATTACTCTTATTTTGACGCACACGTTCGTCGCCACAATCGTGAATGATGATGACAACGAACATTCGAATTGGCTTCGTTCCATTTGTTGTAAAACCCATAATTGAAGATAATCCTCCAAGTGTACCGGAATAATAAACGATTGAGCTTATTTTTAGGAGTTAACGAGAAGCCGGAGTGAAAAATGCAACCGAGGTGCTGGCTAAATGTGGGCATGCAAAATATACAAATCTAATCCGCCCTCCCTATATCTTCATTCCCATGCGTTGCAATATATGCCTATGGTTATCCGAGAAGATGTAAATAAAATATAATGAAAATAACACAAATAAATCAAAGTTATATAAAAAAATTTTAGTTCGACCTGTCAGAATAAGGAAGAGTGCATTTCGGACATCAATGAAGCAAACATTTACGAAAATGTCCCCTCTCTCCCATATTCCGATTGTTCGTTAAATTTTGACTTGCATATCAAACATAGGCCCCTATGGAACTGTGGTTCTCTTTGCCTGAGAATTCCAAAACCTCCATATTCGGTATAATAAACTACTTTTAATTAAAGTAAATAACTACAACGTTGGCTTATATAGGCACCGTAGGCCTACCAAGTCTTACCGAGATTGCAGCGTTTATTGATGAGCATGGTAACGGGTTTGAAGTGACGATGACTGACGTCAGGGTTGGTAAAGATGAGGCTCATGTAGACTGACTTCATGTCACCATCACTATCTTCACAGGGGAGCCACAGCTGAAATTCTATGGAGTCGGGGGAAAATCACAGTTATGCCTAACATCGAAATAATCATCAACAATATCGAAGTGGCACAATTAAAATCGATAATTAAATCTATAATAGTTGTAGTTTAATAATGACGTAATCATGATGCTGGTGGCGATGATGATGATGTGACGAAGATAACAATGGCGACGCTGATGATGACGGCCGGGGCAACGATGAAGATGATGACGATATACGATGACAATGAGGTTGATGGTGATAATGCTATTGGTGTAGATAATGATGATGATAATGATGGTGATGGTGATGATGATGATGATATAACGATGACAATGAGGTCCATAACGATAATGATGGGCATGATTGACCATAATGTATTCATTTCAAAAATATAGGCTAATAATGAGAGTGAAATTGTCAGATGTCACATCATAACCATATTTAGCCAAACCCTTTGATCAGCCCAAAGGCTTTTGAAAAATAATTATGTAGCATTACCCGATTCAACGTGAGGAACTTCTCCGGCGTGTGGTATACTGAGGTATGGCGATGATAGCCCGCTGTCGCCAGAGGTCATCAGCTGATCGATGGAATATTTATACTGAAAACAAACAGCAAGAAACTTGTTAGCATGACCGCCAACCCATCTCCTCCGTTATATCACAAAATATTTAGGACGTAATTAGATTTCTGTATGCTGTATCTAAGCAACGTGAAACTTTCGAGTTCAAGAGGTCAAAAATCTTCCAATTTAAATCACAGATCAATGTTATAATTCATATGATGGTTCAACAAGCTTTCAACAAGTACATTATAATAGGCTACCGGTACTGGTCACTCGGTTATTGTTTTCTTTTGAAACATGGTAAATCATGTAGGCCTATAGGTCTATGCCTATTACTGCAAAGAAAAGGAAAAGCACACGAGGTTAATGAGTTGCAGTGACGTAGTTATGAATGGATAAACCTCACTAATGCACCATTCTGTTTCTTTTTCAAAAAGGCCATAGACCTTTCCGCTAAGCCCCGCTCCTTTAGATGTTCTTATACAAAACGACAGCGTCAAAACATACGCGAACACGTGCGCTTGTGGAACAGCACCTGTGTTAGTGAGACACGCGCGTATTCCTTGCCCCGTTCTGATTGGTCAGTTGTTTAGATTGGTCGATATTCAGGAAAGGTCCATTATTACTAACAGAGGTCTATATCCTAATCAAATTTGGACATAGAGGATATAGTTTCAAGTGATGAAACTGATTACCTTCTTGCAAATGGCCTTTCTATTTTTTTTTTTTTTTTTTTTTTTTTTTTTTTTTTTTTTTTTTTTTTTTTTTTTTTTTTTTGGTGGTTTCATTTGTTTGAGCATAGCTAATGTAATCTGGCAGCGATATTTTGTCTGATGAGAAATGAGCAATGCAATGCATTCGAATCAGTACGCAACCTGGCATTGCTAAATTTCAGCGAATGTGAGAATGATAGCGCCCTCAATATAGACGTATTACATGACACAAGATTTTAAAACTTCTTCGTGGCTGAATCACTCATCGTATCTGTATCGAAATCTGTTATGAAATATTTTGCGGCAAAAAAATTAAAATATATAGACCTAATTTTATAAACTACCAAGGCCTATATATAATATGATTTGTTTCTGTCGCGGTGTTTCGATGCGCATTAGATTTTTTTTTCTTTAGAATGCAATCAATTTACACTGTATTTTATAGGCCGCGACATAGTTTTGAATACATAGGGTATAATCCTACTTGTTGTGCTTTCACTTTTAGTCTCTCGAGTATAGAATAATTAATTGATATTACTTAGCTCCCACAGGGGTGTTGAGAATAGGCCTAATGATTAGCTGCTATATATAGGCATATAACATAATACAATCCACCTTATTGGTGAGTAAGCAAACATCAGGAAGGAATACATTATTAACAAAGAGTTAACGATGTCTGGGTTATGCCATCCATCCTGGTTTGGATGAACGCATCCCTTCTCAAGTAGGCCTAGTTTCTTTCATAATTCTATGCCATGGCTTAACGTCTTTTAATGTCATAGGCCTATATCTTCTCTTTCATTTGTCTCTCCTTAGTTGTAGGCCTACTTTTGTGTTGATCTGCAGTGAGATATCAACTTCAAGTTACATTCCGGTCGTGATACATTTTTGTCAGATCAAAGCTGAAGTAGGGATGATTTACTAATGGTCTATAAACTGGAGTAGGGATTAATGAAACCAGTAAACCAGGTCAGTCTTGGGTGGAATCAGCCGTCTACAAAAAGCAATCCGAGAGGATTATGAAACCGAATTCCTCTGGGAAAAATATCAAGAGGATAATCACAGCGGAATCTGCATATTTATGACGATTATTTACATCATAAAAAATTCCATAAAGCATAATTTTCTTTAATAAAATACTAGAGCTTATTTTTATACTATACCTCCGTGCTAATGCAATGAGATGAGGCTATAACGGGCCTTCTAACGAGTGTTTTGCATATAAACATGTTGCACGTGGACCTGCTACGAGAGAGAGAGAGACAATCCCGTACAGTATTCCGTTTCTATATACTGTACCCCGCTGATTCAATTGCACAGTTGTTTTCTTTAAAAAGATTGAAAATCTATTTCCCCAAAGACAAAGCTGTGTCTAAAATTCACAAAGTACCCTATTTTTATAAGGTAACTATAAACTAAGACCTTTTTATGTGTCGTCGGTACAGAACTTAATTAAACGTACGCTTAATTTAACTCTAAAGTATAGAAAAACATTATGGAGAATGTAAAGTATCACCGGAGGTGATGAACGTAATTGAATGATCCGATTAACGGTAATAGACATACATATAATCGAGCTGGGTGTCATGGTTTGTTTGAGTATCCTATTCTGATACCGTCCGGCCGGTGGCCGGCTTCGTTCCACTGATGGTCTTCGGTAATTCACTCATGCCTATCTTTCAATATTTGGGAAAGGGCTACAATATTATGATTTGTCTCATATATATTACAGTAATACATTATTCGTCAATAGGTCTACCATTCAATAAAATACATCTAGGTCTAGATGGTAGGTAAATTTCTGGTTCCTATAGGCAGGAGTGAAAATCGAAATAGTCATGCGGAATACGGTACAAACTTTTTAGAGGTAGACGTCATGCTTAAAAAAGTGATGAAAGACACCAGTAATAGCACCAGGATTTACCCGACAGGGTGGGTGGAGGGAATGTGTTCAATGGGAGCGTAAGTGGGTGGGGCCACAGGCGCCGCCCAAAAACCTTCGAATGGGGTGAGGTCAAGGTGCGAAGCTTCGAAAAATTAACTTTTTGAAAGTTTCATTTAATGGACTTTAGGGACAGTCTCATAATTTTTCAAAAATTACAGACTTGTTTTTCCGTCCCTAACGAGTTGTGGGCCAGCTCAAGCCCCATTGCGGCCATGCCTACGTGACACACCACAGGATAACAGCCGAAACATTTAATTGATTTTAGATAACATTGCATCCGTTGTTAATATTTCCGCCTTGGTGTTTATGACCGTTGCCATTCATGGTGTAGGCTAAATGAGAACGGAAGATTATGGTTGTGAACCAAATATGGTTGTGAACGGAAATATAACCCATAATGTGATTGTTATATCAGGTTATAGACTAGACCATTCATCCAACAATGAAGGTGCTATGTGCTGGTAATCTTTTTATTCCATCTTTAAAACAAACGTAACACTGACCAAAACAGAAACAGCTTAACAGAAGGACATGATGTGACCCCATCACCTCCATCTATTACAGTAGCCTATGGCCCATCATTCGAATTTCCAAATTATAGGGCATCGAACGACAATTTTAATCAAAGAAATTAAATTGTCTGTAAATATCGCAATATGATATGTTTCAAATATTCTGGACATAAATATTTGGAACAAGCGCATTCAAAGGAATTTAGGAGTTCGTCAGCGCTCTATGGCCTATCATCAACCTGTGTTCGATTGAATAGTATTTAGGATCTCATCATCCGGTAAATGAACCGCGCATGGTCAGTCCACAGGGAGACGCTATCAAATTTACTAGGCCTAAGCCATGAGAGATGGAACGTGTTTTCTCAACATAAAAAGAGCCCCTTAATAACCCGTAACATTGTTTCATTGGGTCAAAAGCGTACGACCACAGTACGATAAACAGGTACTTAAATCACTGACCTCTCCAAGCAAGTTTATGTTTAAGTACTGAGTACTAGTAATCAATCTTTTCGACACTCTACACCAGCAATCGTGCTTACTGAAGTGTTGCTACTCCATAAACAAGCGTCAACAAGACTTTGTAAAGTAAGCAAATTGAAATTAATAATGCCAAAATTGGAAGTAGAAATTAAAATAGACATGCCTATATATATATAAAAAAAAAATCAGTCCACTGCTACTAAGTGTTGTTTTGTAGAGAGCCTTCTACTGATGATATTGATATATTGAGAAAACTTTATTGTATTTTAGTGAAATTATATTTCACTGTCAAATTAGTAAACCTGGCCTATCTAAATACATTGGGAGCCGTGAGAAAAACATGTCCCCTAAGTGTATAAAAACCTTGGAGTTAATTGTAGGCTTATAAATGGATAAATTTATGTTGACGTTTTAAGTGTTTATTAAACGGTGGACAATTGATTAGCAAAGTATTATTATTCTATTCACTATAGTATGTCATTCGAAGGAGAATTAACGTAAGTGACCTTCTGGTTCTCCGTAACATCGACGTATGACGCATTATCGGATCAACATCATACTGGTCTAGGCAACAGGTGATGTTGGGAAAGTGGTTCATAAAGTGCTGACCATCAGGATATTACTATTGTGATTTGTTGATTGACAACGCAAGTCTGAGATGATCTGCGACTTTCTTCATCCAAAATCAATTAATACCATCTAAATTTTAGCGAAAGGACTCCAACGGGCACTGAGCGATTCGCATCCCTAAGGTGAAATGTGATTAATATTGAGTCACTTTATGTCCTACATGGCCTTGGGGGACATAATTGTATAGCCTGCAAAGCAATATGAAATCCTATTCTTTTGACAGATTTCAGGTGTTCGAGAATTTGTTGTATGGGTGTGTTTTTTGCCCTGCAGAGCATTACCGTATACAGTGCATTAATGCAAAATTTAGGCAAAGTACACTATAGACCTACACTCCTTAATTCCGGTGTTAACAACGCTATGGGAAAATGTCCAAATAGGCCTAGGCCTACAGATTACGTCATTATTTAAATTATTGGATACTGTAATTATTATCAATACAAAACAGAGGCACCAAAGAAAAAATCTCGGGCTAAGAACACAACACATAGACTTACGGGTACGGTATGATTCTGCGGCCTGTTTCATTTTTCCCGATCATTTGGGATGGTTCTTTCTTTAACAATAGAACCTTCGCTATTGTATCCTGTTATGCCTTGGTTACGGATATCAGTACTCATAGTCTATAGATGGCAGACTCTTGAGGAAACCAAATTTCTCATGTGTGTGCAAAAACGTACAAAAATCTATTTCACCAACTCACTTTATTAGTCATACAAAACCACTAATCAAGGGTCAAAACTGACTTGTCTCAGATAAGGCCTTTAAATAATATAATTTCGTGTGTTCATGTACAGTACAAACATTGAAAAAATATTGCTTTCACCGATTATTTTGGATGGTATCAGCCTACTGTATCTTGTGGGAATTCTTGTACGTTTTCACCAACCTACCAAATGAATATAGATCAACCCGGCAATACGGTAAATAAAATTCAATAATATTGATAAAGAAATGCAATTAAAGCATTATAGGCCAAATGTATTCTCAAAGTCAATATTTACTTTTGGTAGAGATTTGGCATTGTTTTCCTAATGATCTTTTTTCATGTTTTGTTTGAACTATTGTGTAAAAGTTAATTCAAATTACATTGGAAATAGGAAAGTGTATCCAAATCCTAGGTTCCCTGATATGTCATTGTTATCCCACATATTAGACCTGTGTTGTATAATTTTAGAATTTACAAAGTAATCACATCGAATCAACTCATTCTGCTTACGCCACTTGATTGCAATTATTTGAACAATATCTCAAATTTGCTTCGGTGGTTATCAATAATAGATGCGTGTTTTAAGACGGAAGTGTCACTATCGTTTCACACTCGGCGACTGACTAGTAACACCTATTTCTAATGTTTACACTAGCTAGTCTGTTCACTTTTTTTACGGTTATTAACCACGGGTCAAACCAGACTTGTTTCTAGATTCAGTTAATGTGGCATACGAAGGCAAACCAGACAGTGCGCTTCCATACAAATCCCCCTCCCTCGGGCTTAGTTAAATCGAGCGTAGTCGGAAAGAACTACGAAGCACGTAGCCTACTTTTGGTTGTCTGGCATGATGCAAAGTTTTCCTACGTGCTTACATCATAATTAGTGAGCCTACATTAGTTTAGTCTTTCTTTTTAGGATTTTCATCTAGCTAAGCTGCTGTTAGCTACTGTTTGCGCTAACTAAAGGGGGAAGGGGAGTATTTAAAAACCTACAGTCCGTTCAAGTCATCTTTGCTCTCCTGTGTTTCAGTCAGTTATTGAAATGTAAGTTACAATAGCTCACTGTCGTTCGTTGCTCTATTAGGCCCTAAAATACACGTTGTTAAGCCGGGCACTCACTACGCCTGACGGTTGTCGGCCGACGTGATTCTATGAAGAATGGAACGCGACGACGCGCGCAACGAATCGCTTTTAATGACGGTCCGTTCAGACTGCCACCGACAATCAGCAGACGTTGCATCGTCTATCCCTCACGTCACAGGGAGCAGAGTTGGATTCGTCGTGCGACGGGCGTACGACCGTCGTCAACGCAGTGAGAGCCCGGCTTTAAGGAACGCATTACACTTCAGAAAAGAGCATGAGATGGTCCTTCAATGTACTGTTAAATTCACCATCAGAAAGACCTCGTTGAAAACAAGTCGTCAAACTGCAACTTTTTAAACCAGTTGCCTCATACTGATATAGCACCGTTTATTCCAGAGTATGATGTCAACTTTGTCGGCCTATACCATAATATATTGTATAACAAACCCTATAGTTTAATGGGGTTTATTACCGGTATACAAATATCTAAGATGAAAAATCATATTATAAAGGTGGGTGTTTAATCCATAAAATCCATCATTTGAAGCTGCCTAACTACTGTTGACAGAGTCACTGTGTGTGTGTGTGGGAACTTGGGATTTTTAGTTTCTGGTTCAATCCCGTATTCTAGAGTATTGAAATAACACGATTCGATAACGATTTATCGTGTGTACGATACAAAAATATTTTCACAAATCAAATCAAATAACGTCATCGTAGTACAAGTTAAAACTATTTTATTGTTTTCTTATGATTATGACGTCATTTGATTTGATTTGTGAAAATATTTTTTTATCGTATACACGGTAAATCGTTATCGAATCGTGCTAGTGAAAACATTCTCTAGATTGATTTTATTGTGTGTGGGAACTTCAGATTTTTGGTTTCTGGTTCAATCCCATATTCCAGAGTATAACGTCAACTTTGTCGGCCTTTAGGCCTACCATAATATAGTGTATAACATTGTCTATAATGAGGTTTATTATACAAATAAGTAAGATGAAAAATCTTATGAAGGTGGATGTTTAATCCATAAAATCCATAACGTGAAGCTGCCTAGTGTTGTGACAGAGTCACTGTGTGTGTGGGAACTTGAGATTTTTCGTTTCTGGCTCAATCCCATCGCTTCTTCGTCTGTTTTTGCTTTTGGGTGAACTGAAATAGAAGCTCCTGTAGCCCGTATAGTACAATCATCTATTGGGTGATATACACGTCGATTTTTCCGTGGCTAACAAAGGCCGCATCCATATAATAATATTAAGCCTATTGGAAGTTTAAAAGAAACTCAAACGGGTGTACAGACCAATGGGTGTAGGTCCAGTATTGCCGCTCTTTATAGGCGAGGTGTATATGCTCTTTAAATTGATCAATTTTAGAAAAGCACAAACAATAAATATTTCAAAGTCCTTATTTTCCAAAAGTAAATCGTTCCTTTTTCCATCAGCCGTCATGTGTAAAGGCATCAAACACCCCACTAAGCTTTCCAGAACCCTGTAAACTTGTTTTAGTTTATTATGCTTTTTTACAATTTTTTTCGAAGACAATGGTGATTAGCCAAGTTTTAGAATGTACAAATTGTTCATGGTATAGGAATAAATACAGGCTAGCGATTTATGATTGCGTATTATATACATGCCAGGGGCTGGAATTCCATAAACTTGACACCTTACGATTTACTCGGTAGAGTGCAATCATATTGTATTCTGGTGTTTGTCCACGTTGCATAATTGAGTAAACTGTTCGCTTTTGTTAAGTTATTGTAGTCGTTAGATGGAGAAAAGCAAGCAGAAAATTACTCGCAGAAACAGTGTGGCAGCGACGTATATCAAGATCTCAACGCGGAAGAGTAATTTAGGGTCATAATTTTGTAGTCGGGACCAAGAATAAAAACATTTTCTACGTAATTAGAGTTAGGGCCTATTGTGAGCTATACCATTTTAATGAGACTGCAGTATAATAGTTAGTTCAAACATCAACGTAATCTTGGATACCGCAATGCTGGTCCGAAGTTTAGGCTATATTCCGAAGCTTTCATCCAGACAAACCGTGTACAAAATACTAAATAATATGGTAGCTACCCACTTGGTCTCTAACGATCAAATAAAATATCCGTAGGCATTAATCGATTATAATAGTCACACTTTGTTAATACTGTTGATTTTATATCATTGTTTAGTTGTACAAATGTTGACTGAACCGACTGTTGGTTCCCCGCTGGGCCTAACCGTCCAATGCTTACCATCCGAGGCCTCAGGCATGTACAATTTTTGTGTAATGGCCTATGATGTTTTCACAACAACATAGGTTTATACATGACCCGGGATGTTTGTCTGGAAAGGTGAACAGCTTGTAAGGCTAAGATTACACATTTTATTCCGTCAACAGCAATGGAATCATGATCTTGGAATGTTGTAGGTCTGTACATTGGCACTTATTAATGTATGGGTGTGGTCGCATTGACCTCAGTCAAGGGAGAATAAAATAAACAATTTCCCTATATTAATACAGTAGGCATTTAACTTATATTGAGATGTTACAGCACGGTACTTGATAAAACAAATGTAGACCCCATAAAAAAAAAGAATAGCGTCCCTAATTAAACAAAACAGTGATTAACTCGTCGTAGATAGCCATTGAATACTCACAATACAAAAAAAAACCATTCAAGACTCCAGTCAGTATTAGACCTACTATCATCGTTTTCATTTAAGACGATTACAAATACCTCGTGTTTATTAACACTTTAATACCCCAGTAACCCTTCAGCTTATTTTAATCATTACTGGTCATGAAGACAACGAAAGTAAAAGCAGGAACAATTCTCAAACAACCTACAACAATAATGGAACCTTGAAACGTGTTTGGTACTTTTAATAAAAAAGAAATTATTGCTAGTACTCAATGCCCTAGCCAGAATTTTTTAAACAGTGCGGGACAATATCAGGGTGGACCCACTTTACGCATAAATCCAAATAATGTGGACCCATTTTCTATTTCAATTTATTTCAATGTAAGGAGAAACATAGACAATCGAAACAATAAAATTACATTACATTAAAAACAAGTATAAGTATAAGTATAAATTGGACTCATTTTACAAAAAGATATTAAAAATCTGGACCCATTTTCTAAAGAGTTTATCCATTTTAGGCAAAATATCAGAAATCTGAACCCATTATTTAAAAAGTGGATTCATTTTATACATAAAACTGCATGACTTGGACCAATATTTTAAAATGTGGACCCATTCTTTGTGGACCCATTAGAAAATTTGTGTGGGACTGTCCCAACTGTCCCAATAGCTAGCTAGGCATTGTTAGTACTGTACTGCTAATGTTAAAATTTTTATGTGGAAGCAACGCAATTGTTGAACCAGATTAATAATAACTCAGAATTGTTCATAAAATAACTTCTCCGTTTGTTAAATTAAATGCACTAGGCCCTATGTCATCTTCTTTTGGTTTTCTAGCAAGTAAAATATGCCTACATTTTAAACATTCGAAAAGTACAAACTTTAACTGCTCTGAATTTAGACCTTCATAGCGATTGTCATCCACCTCTGAACTCATTGGCAACTAATTTGCGTTTAAGAAAATTTCTGAAAGATCAATATGGCGTGCTTAATATGACTTTTAACTTCTTCATTTTACTTTGTAGTTCTGCCCAAGGTGCACTAATGACTCGTTCGGCAATATCGTATTGATGTTAGACTTCAGGGTAAACTATACCCTCACTAGGGAGATTCCACTTAAGTGAAATGTTAACCTCAATATCGGGTTAATTTTTCAGTCAATATTTCACTAAAAACTATTGTAGCCTACTGTCACGTACCTGAGTCAGAACTTCCAAAGAATTAGACATAATACCGACTCACGAGAACACTCAATAAAGTAATTATATTAAGGGTATCAAGGCGGTCACGTCACATCTTATCTGGATGGGGGTTTGTTAATTATTTTTAATGAAGTTGCTTATAAATGCTTTCTTAGAGCACAAAGGATCGTGATTATTCAGAAAATAGATGATTAGAATAATACCATGTGTCAAAAGCACTAATTGCCATCGATTCTCGTGTTCCAACAGTTCGTTCGCCGCAATGCCACGCATTAAAACATATGCCTATAACAAGCAAATGTGTTTATTTGTGTGTTCATTAGGCTTATTGAATGTTGTGTGTAATGAAACATTACATTCATGCTAAGGTCGCATTAACAATAACCGATGAAATATCGAATGTCGGATAAGCCTAATTTAAATAGTGAAGGAAGATTGATTTCCTGTTAGTGTCACAGTTGCTCTGTTTAAAGAGCAGTATTAATGTGTTTATTTTGTCAGGGCATAGAGAAAGAAAATGGCAGTATACTTATCAAATTATCTTCCAGCAACGAATTGCTTGCCTTTAATTCATTCATTTCTAACTTAGCCATGTCCATCACTGTATAATATTGTGGGCAGACGTCGGTCAAAAATACTTGATTAAAAAATACATAAATTCTATTTTTAAAAAATCCCCTCGGGACATGTGTCTTTCAAGACATGTGGGTCAGTTTCATAAATGTAGTCATGTTACTCCTGTTTGTGTGTGGAAAAATCGTTTCTTTTTTATGTTACGAAGGTCATGTGACTTCAGGTACCGGTACGACTGATAAAGGTTTATCATCAGGCTGCAGGCAAAAACGATTGTTATGTTACAAAGCAGGAGGACTATATAAACCAAGTTGGCTGTCGGTTACCACCACGAACATGAGCTATCACATCATTCGTTCCTTCAGCTGGGTTTACCAACAAAGTTACCCAAAAGGGTGCCAGGATACTTTCGTCTGCACTGTATTTGTAGAAGCAATTGCGCAACGGCTGTGGCTGGTACACACAACCTTGAAGTCGGGGATGGATATCATTAGTGTAAAATTCGCACTTTATCTACGTTTCATGCAACAATTGGCATGAAACTAACTGACGGGAATTTCTCTTAAAACATGACATAATAATGTTTAAAAAAATCAGACTCTAATCTCTGGATAGCGTGAATGAAAATTCATCCAAAAACATTAAGGAAATAATAAAATAAAAGACATTTGATGTAAATTACTCTGGGGTGTAGGTTAAAACAACCAGTGGCGGAGTTAATGTAGTTTCGAGTATAGTTTACGCCCACGTTTTAAACATAGGCCCTACGCGAGCAAGTACGCAACCGCAGCTGAACATTGGTTTTGCTCTTGCTTTGGTTTCTGGTATTAAGCTGCTCCAAGTGAATTTGTCATATCTTTAATGACACACCTTTCTTTTATAAGAAAATATCAGTATTGGCGATCAGCATTTTTCTTCAACAAATAAGACCCAGGTTGCTCTACAATTTTAACTCATAGGACCTTATACCTTACATCTTGTTTTTTTAGGATCCCGGACAAACTATTCCTTGGTTAGTAGCGTCGTGATTAAGTTGGTTGTACCGGTAGACCCCTACATATTTTTGCTAATTTTCTTAATTGGAATAGACCCGATATATATCATTAGCTGTCTGTCTGCTTTGATACAGGCTTAAATACATAACTTCATGGTCAATAAATAGGCCTAAGTATAAGGCCTATATGATTTAGACCTACTCTTTATAAACCGTCTGAATCATACGAAACTATAGTATCAAGTTTGGAGAGGACATTGTCATTAGTCATCAACTCCTGTGTCTTTCCTGAGTGTGGAGATCCAGTCTGATATTGAGAGATTCCATCAAAAACTTCTTCATTTTTTAAAAGTTATGTTAACTTTCATATTTTTCTAGTATATTTTTCCTTTCCTAAATTCGTCTCTGGATATGGGATAGGATTTATTCCCTCCTCTTCCCTGGGGCTGAAGCCTAACTGTCCTCGTCCTTTTATCTTCTTTATAAACGTGATATTCACACAATTATGTGACATAATACGAAAAATAATACCGAACCCAAATGTTACTTTTCCGGCCGTGTCTGAAAATAAATCGGCGGATATATAACATAAATTCTACATGTTATGATGTTATCTCATGATTAGTACATTGTTATTCAAGGTTACGTTCCTAATGCCACCATGTTGCGATGTCACCTGTCGTAAAAATTCAATACATTACCGTACCGTATAGTTTTACTCTTCGCGACAGCTTGTGACAAACTTTGATCTAAGCACAGATTCTATGTATTGTAAACCTATCGTTGACCCCAAACCTGCACTTAAATAGAGAAACACACCGTATTGCTAGTTATAGTATATACACTTTTCAACACTCTCAAATCGTAAACATTAAAGTATTATCAGCTGTTTGCCTCTGTATGTCTAAAAAAATTGCAACGTAACTTGAAGCATCTGCTCAGGTTACTGGGACTAAATGCGCTCCCTGCACTTTGTATTTTCTGTAAATAAAAGTTATGGTTTTATTATCAATTCCTCTCGATAACATCAGTAGAAATAACTTCATCGCAAGATAGTAATCTAGTCTATTATTGAGTTTAACTTTTCGTGTATGCGCCACTTGTGCTTGATACATGAGACTTAGTTTCGTGTACACGCGAATAAGTCATAAAAGAATGTCCGTTTTGATTGGCATACGACATATTGTACGAAACAATTTGTCAACTTCTGTGTAGGTCGATTTCATAGGTTGTATAGAATATTGAGGTCGTGGCCGGCGGGTAGAGTAAACACACTCTTACAGGCTGTATTGAAATGGACTCCACTTAACACAATTTTGTGCGGAAGGCAGCTGAGATTTCGTGTTTCATCAGTATTGTATCGATGCCAATGCCATCTAGAATAATATCGAAGTTACTAACGCATTGATATCGGCTGAATTAACACATTTTAAGGAGTTAGTCATTGTAAGGATGTGTTGGTGATCAGTCTAAAAACGCAATAGCTTTTTTTAATCAGTACAGGCGTATGACAGTTTTGATTACGGTATCTCATTAAATTTCTGTAACTTTAGAGCAATCAACTTGTAAGTAATCTACTACAGGTACTGTAAGTCGTTCGCTGTTGGAATCGATATGGACGTCGCACCAGCCACAAATGAATCTGGTCCCACGAGCTGACGCCATATTACTAGGCATGTCGATTTGAACCCGCATGCAGCCGCTTGTACCTGCACCGAAATAACCACCCATCCGCAATTAATTGTTAATGAAGTGTGTAGTATCACGTATACGCACTCACTTTCCATTCAAATTGATTCTATTCTAAATCGTAAGAGCGTCTTTAATTTGTGATTCAGGACTATCATTAGGTCTATATTGCAATACATCTTGTAATTTTACAGGTTATGATTAAACATCCCTAATGATATTAACAGGTAATACATGGAATTAAGTGATGACTTACCCCTGGAGGAGCCTGCCATTTAAACCGAAGGGAATCCTTGTGTTCCGGTAAAGTCAGCTGTGATTCACTGGTAAGAAAGTGTCTAGATCTGCCTTTAGTCACCAGTTGAAGATCCGTTGTTGCGCCTATAAAATCATAAAAATAGGCTATGCTTGAAAAAATTCAGAGAAATTAGCTGTTTATAAAGGCATCGATTAAATCTAATATGTTGAGTTCTACTCTTTCACAAAAGGATAAATTCCTTTCTATTTTTATAGGCCTATATTTATTTATTTATTTTCAATCTTATCGGAATCCGACAAGTAAAAAATACAATTAATAATATTATTTATTATAATTATTATGAAAACTAACCGTAAAGTTTATAGGCCTATGGCTTTTGTATCCATCACTTTATTTTATAGGTAGTCGGTAGACCAACACAATCTGTATTTGGTCTCGTTCGAATCCGCCGCTAGAGGGAATGGGCCGCGTGGAGTCGTATCTATAGAAAAAATTTGCATCCCCACCCCAAAGTTAAAAACCACATAACGACATTTCCCGTTAGCGGCATTCCACTTATCTATCGTGTACCCACAACCCTCCCCCAAGTTGATACTCCTACCGTATGATATCGCAACTGAGAGCCGCATGTCGTCTATGTTTGTGAGGATGATGATTTCATCAAAAGAAAAAGGAAAGTCTAACATTACCATATGGAGACATTTGATGTTAATATTAATATTAGGCCAATATGGTATGTTAGGCTCAGGTCATCAATGTTAAGCATTATCACATTGGAACTAACCGATGTTCTACTATAGTACCGGTACGAGTTGTTCATAAACGTACCAAGAGCATTTAGGCCTATAGACTTATGACTCAACATTACAGAACTCATAAAAAAGTGATCGTTTTGTTCAGACTTTATCTGTGGAATGTCAGAAAATTTATCAACTTCAAATTTAATTATGTCACACAGGGTGACGGTACAATACCGTATACTGTAAATGATAGTGAGGATGAAAATCAATCAAATATATATTTTAAATTGACAGATGTCGCATATTACAAGGTCATTTACTTACACTGTCTCTATCACGTCAATCAAGGTTATACGGTACTATAGTCAGTTTCTGGCGTTTGTGGTTTTCAAGCATTTTTCCATGTTCTCTGTAGGCCCATAGTTCATGGTAACATATTACTCACGGTGTTCTCATAATGTAATTATAATAAGGCCTAATATAATAATAGGTCCAATTATGCATTTATAATTTGTCAATATCCATCAAAGTTCCTCATTCTGCATACGTTGTATTGTATAAAATTGTAATAATAATGATAGTCATTAGAACTAGAAAAGAGAATTTAAGGGGCCCATGGAGAGAAATAAATGAACAATAAAAGCTGGTAAGGAAGAGCGAAGGGTGCTCAGGAATGCTTTGCCCAGCCTAGCAGTAGTAATTCTTATAAGCCTAGTAACTGATACACTTTTTTTATAAGAACACCGAAGCTGAAATTGCAAATTGAGAGAGGTAAATTGTGAAATGACTAATAATAGAAAAACCAATTTAAAAAAGTACTAAAATTACTTTGGTCTTATCTGTACTTTATGTGCAGTACTGTAGGTTTGACAGGCTTAATACTGAACCCTCTATATAGTACAGTAATGTACTGCTATACAATTTTCTATCTTTGAAATGTGTATAAAATAAGAACATTTTGAGCCTGAAATTATACAAAAACCTGGGTAAAATTGTGCTGGTTCTAATCTTTTTTTTTTAAGTAATTAACTAGTAGTGCAATTTGAAATATGATATTTAATACTGTAAACAGAAAGTCTTATAATTATTTTAGTGAGGAAATAGCAAATGTGTTTTGGGCTGATTTTTATACATTTTAACGGAAGTAATTGCCGCTTGATGCAGTAATACATACGCTGTCGGTATTATTGTAGTATGCCTAACTCAGACGAGCATACTTCCTAAATTAGAAATTAACATGGAGATCGTTTGAGAGGATCATTTGAAGTAATCAGCTGTGGTAGACTCAACAGAACATCCGGCCAAGCACCCCCCTACCCCACCCCTTCCGTGTCCGCCTATTTCCTTTAATTTTCAATCTCCATACATCATTAAGACTACATTAACTGTTAAAATATCTCAAAAACTATCAATTGATTATGACATAGGGTCTGTGATTAAGACATAGACTTGGATCGAAAAAATTAATGAGTTGGATGCTCACGGTGTAATTGTACGCATGCTTTTTCGACTACAAGCCAAAATTTATTATTCATTAAAAAAAAGCTGAATAGATGAGCAAACATTATATTATACAACAATAATTTTGTGGGGTGGGGGAAGATCGGCCCCTACCCCCTCTCCTCTTTTGGAAAATAAAAAAAGGGGGAAGAAAGAAAGAATAAGAAAAAAATTATAGCCCAAAACGCCTCAGAGGTTACTTTCGAACGTCTAGAATTCAAAAATTTCGCGGACACCATAGTCGTGTTACCTCAATCGGCCCACTTTCGGTCCCTTTTGGCCTCTCCCCCTATCGGACATCTCTGGATAGGGATATGCCTATTGGAGATGCACTAAATATTCCTTCCATCCATCTACTTCCAAACTCAACTGACATATTATTTTAGGCCTAACTACATTATACGAAGCGATCGTACAGTAAATGCATCGTGCTATCAGCATCAGAGTTAAAGGTGCCATCCTGTAAACCAGTGCAGGAAGTTACCTTTTATCAAAACAATCAAACATCAACATCTCATGCATTAGACCAGGACGCCGTTTTGTGTTATTTTATGCAATGGACGACAACCGAAAATAAATAGTTATGCCTACGAAAACTTCAGCATTCACTACCCTGCAACAAAAGATTATAGGCCTTTTATACCGAACTTAAATCTGTTGACCAATGACTGACCTAGGCCTACTTTTTTTTTCTTTGGATTCTGGTAGGTTTTGTGATATAGATCTGGATTTTGTGAAGACCTTGATAAGTGAAGCCCTTTTCGTATCCTATATTCAACCCTCTGGAAAATAATTATATTATATAAATGTCTAAGACCTATAATATTATGGATGACCTCTTTATAGTTTCAAAGTCCTACTTATCAACGTTTTATGGTTTATGAGCTTCGAAATTAGTGTCTCAAAATCCATAAAGTTACTAATGACCTTGGAATTCATCCGGACAATAACCCAAATTAATCCTATCATTTAATAATACCTCCATGCCATGTCATATGCCATATCATATTTTATATCATGTCTCTGAATATAATTATATATAGGCCTTATTTTAACGCAATCATTAATGCAATTTGGACTATTATGTTTTAATTAATACTATTAATACAGTAGTGTAATATGAAATTATTTCCTTTAATTACCGGTATATTACAAATCCATACCTGAAATCTTTCGCATTTCGTGTCCCTCTATCCATAACTCCAAAGTATCATCCTGTGCCCTTGATGGGCATAATAGCAGCGAGTACATGACTAGCAGCGCAGCCGCGCTAACCAGCATGTTCGCTGCTTTTCTGAAACTACACAGTCGCACGGGATACGTTTATACTACAATTCAACGAAAGTCGTGACTTTGTGCAGTCTCTACCGATAAATGAGGCAGACTTGCTTAAAGTGAGTATCACATAACGCTCCAGTAACCATCCAAGTCGGCTTAAGTACAGGCTTACTATTCACTATTCAGCACGCATAACACACCGGCTTTCACCAAACTTCAGCAAAATGACAATATAGTTTAAAAGGCTTTGTATTAAGTTGCTGTAACCATAGCCTAATAGAGGGCGCTATGCTTGAACAAAATTTGTTTCACAAACTCAAGTTGGCAAGCGAATATTTATCCGATTCCCGGACACGTCAATAGGATTTTGTTTGTTTCAGTATTATGCATGAACATGGTCGTAACTTATTTGTTAAAAAACATCGTCCTAGGTTTAGTTGAATTAATCGTACATTTTGGTTGTAAAGTATGCGCTTAATTTGTTATTAAGGGCTGATAGGCATGGTGTTTTTTTTACCCGACATGTCATCTTGAGTTCCTTAGATTGCCAGATATATTTACAATCTTGTCACTCATCAACAGGTGTTCTTTCAGTTATTTTTTACACTAGTGTAATGTTAGATGCTATTATATTATTAGATTATGTTGCAACAAGGACCTAAAAGTCTTTGGTTGCTGTAGACCTGTCGGAAGCTTGCTTTCATCAACTAGTCAATGTATTCCTGGGGATCCGTGAAATCCGTGTAATGTCATAGCATACCGTATATTGGAGATGTCAGGTTATATAATTATGTTCAGGACATGTCTTCTACTTCTACTTCTACGATGATACTCTGTATAGCTATTAGAGTACACCACAACCATTGCGGCTTAGTGGAAGATCGAAATAACTACGTTAGTGCTTGTTCAGAGAGTATGATGCTCAGCGAAATATCATACTCAATGACATCTAGGATCTTTTTCCTTTTATGTTAAACATCCTAATTTAAATTTAACAGATTTGTCTTTTTTTGACCATTATTTTAGTTAGAGGAGTGGATGCCTAAATGAAAAACGAAATTGCATACTATTTTGTTGAAAGGTACAAGTACAAATCGTTTTTCTGTTTAAATTTCTGTTTTTTAACTTAAGCACCTGTAAGTAACATTAAGTCAGGAAATCAGTGGTCTTAAAGGAACTCTTCTTGGAAAGGGCAGTTGAATCAGCCGTACATTTTGGTTGTAAAGTATGTGCTTAATTGTGTTAAAAGCTAACAGGCAGCAGCTTCCCAAATATTTACAATCTTTTCAGTCATCGACATGTGTTCTTTCAGTTATATTTTTCGGAAGTTTTCTTTCATCGGTTAATCAATGTATTTCAGGGTGTTGAAAAATCCGTGTAATATCAGCGTATATTGGAGATTCGAGGTTCATTTTATACTGATGTGTTCATGACATGCGAATGTTGTACAAAATGTTTTTTTGCACATTGTTTCACTCATAATGTAAAGTCTGCGTAATTATATAGGCCTACTGAATGTCGCTGTTTGTCGAAATAAAGAGAGTACAAAAGCATATTTTTTTAAATTTTGAATGTAGACTAATACCTGAACACCCCTTCCGCTACGCC
>NW_022743067.1:403239-417864 GCF_011630105.1 Anneissia japonica | reverse complement strand
ATCAATGTATGTTCTTGAAGTTATATAGTAGGCGAAAAGTATATACCACTATATATATATTACTTTTGTCTTTTCAGTGAAGCAGCAAGAATTGCTGCTAAATCTAAGTCTGGTCAAATTGGTATTTACTTATTTAAAGGTAAGTTTACACTAATGTACGTTGTTTTGTTATGGTAATTTCGAATTCAAGTTAAAAAGCATATATATCTGAAAATATGTAATAATATGTTTTTGTTTGATTTTCAGAGCCTGAAAAGAGGAAGAAGAAGGTAGGGATATAATGGTCATTTATTTCAATTCTTTCATTTGAAAACATATTCAATAACAATATTTCTTTCAGTTTTCCTTTAGGGTAACATAAATAGATATTTTATTTTTTTTATTTTTTATTTTTTTATTACTTATTGCAAATCCAACAGTGTAAACACAAATTACAGAATGAAAATATAAAGTATTGAAACTTACACAATCAGTTAAAAGCCTAAAATTGTTATAAATGCATAATAAAATGATTTAACCAACTCATATTACACTTAGAAAAACTACAATGAAAGATATCTTCATTCAGAATGCTATGATATGGGAGATATTTTCATAACAATTTGAAAGTAATGTATAAATAGAAACATTAATCACAGTTTCTCTGTATGTTTTCAGTTTAGCTATAAGTCACGAACGCAAGGATATTCCGTAAGGAAAGTTGCCACCAACGAGAATCCACCGGGGACAGTTTCACGACCTCAAACAGAGCTAAGCCAGAAGGGTTCCACAGCGCTGAAAAAGAAGGATGCGCCAAAGAAACCGGTTTTAAAGAATAACAATGCAGCAAAAACAAAACACACCAAATCTGAACAGGATGTGAATTTCGTAGCGAAGAATATACAAGCTCAGAAGAAGAAGAAGAAACAGGTGTCATCAGCAAACACTGTAACTCTGACACAAGACCAGCTCAACAAGATATTACAAACACTTGGTGGCGAGAATGCCTCTCTAAAGTTTGGTATGTGTAACATTTTTTTAAGATTTAAATATATTTCTAAAAAACAATCTAGACTACTGCAGGTTTCTTCAAGTATTTGATTATGTAATTGTTTTTATATAATTCTACATCCATTATTTCTTGTAGAAAATGGTGATATTAGAATTGAGGATAAGACAGATGAAAGAAATAATCAAGACCACAAAGAAGACAACATACCAAAAGGGAAATCTGACAGAGAAAATGAAGAAATAAATACAAATGTACAACCAATACAAAGCAAAGAAACTGTATCTAATGCAACAGAAAACAATGGACCTAATCAAAATAACGTAGATTCTTCAAATCAACATGATATTGAAGAGCAAAAAGATGTAAATAGAACTCAGGTGATAAATGATAATGAGAGCACCACCAGCCCAAGAACCAATCTTGGTGATATTGCAAACTGCATTGGTACGACCGGTTTCAACGATAAAGATGATGCTGAGAGAAGAAGACGCCAATGGAGGGAGGAATTAGGTAAGTTTACCCCTCACTAATTACCTAGGTATTGTCTGACCCCACTAAATATTTACCAGCTTACAATAAAAAAAAATTTTTAATGCATATATATGTTACTCATGTTTTTGTTGATAAATGCTCAGCCTCAATTCAACAATTAAACATTACAATAGTGTAAAAATATAATAAATTTAATTCAATTTTTTATTATTATTAAACTGTATAACATGTGTAGTAATTTTATTGATTTTTAATAAATTTCATATATAATTTTTTAAGTCAATAAAATGTTTTTAATTTCAATTTCGATTATTGTAAGTTCAACTATTTTTCGACAGATAAACAGGTTGCAGAAAAACAGAAAGAGAAAGAGAGGATGAAGAAAGTTCGCCTAAGTGGGGATAGTGCTGAGCAGTGGAGCCCATGGGGTAATCTAGGTGATAGTGGGGGTAGGAGTCAAAGAAAGGTTGATGTTGCTAAACAAGTTGTACAGGTTTGTTTCCATATTGAAAAAAAAAAATGTTTTGAAGTGTAAAATTAGTTGTATCTTTTTGATGGTACTCACATATATCAGTGACACGTGAACGTAACTCAATCTTGTAATATACATTCCAAATGAACATTTTCAAGGAGTTAGTTGTATCTTGTTCTAATACAAAAGGAAAATTTGCACTCAAAATAAGCATATAGTAATACCATTAATTTTGAAAATTTACAGATATTCTTTGTTTGGTTTTACTTGTTTGCAAACTACCTACCTATCCTCTTGTTTACAAACACACATAATAAATTTTACAATATAAATACATCTAAAACATGTCCCATACTTTAATATTGCGAAGTCTTCTAACATGTATACTTTATTTGTGTTTCAGAGTGTCATTTATGAAGAGCCAAAAAACCAAGTGCTTAACTCCAAGCCAGAACCCCCCTCATCTAGAGTGGATTATTCCTACAGACAAGCCAACACACCTGCCGCTATGAGAAGTTCATTTTCATTTGGGGTATGTTGGATGTGAATAAATGTTTAAAAGATTATCATTATTGCTGCTAACACCACTTTCAATATCATTATTATTATTATTATAAATCATCTTCAATCATCATCATGTATTTCTTCTGTCATCAACTACTGTCTTCAAATATTATTATCATCATCTTTATCTTAGCATCTTTACCTGCATTATTTATCGTTATTATCATCTTCATTATTATTGTTGTCATATACATCATCTTGGTTATCATAACCATCACAGTCATTATCATCACAGTTATCATCATCACTGCCATATCAACTAATACTAATGAGATGGATAGAAAAAAAATTAGCTGTTTTTTTAACATGCATTACATTCAACTCTGGCACATAACATCTATTTTTTAGAGATTTAATTCTTTTACCAATAAATAATATATATGTTGTAATAATTTTTTTTTGCTCAACCAGGAACAAACTTTGGTGAAACTTACCAATATTGTTATGAAACTAAATTAATTTATTTCAATAAATAATGATTCTTTACTCTGCTACTACATGATCGTCAGAATTTTTATTGATATAAACTGGCTTTTCCTGTTGATTGTAGAATTATTCAGATGAAAGTAAATCAATAAAGCAGAAAGAAAAAGAAGCATGGCTTCAAGAGTTGGGTAAGTTGATTCTTTTCACTGAGTATCACACCCATAATTGGTGAGTCGAATGGCCGAGCGGTTAGCAGGGGCACCGCAAGCTATAGCCATAATATCAGCGCTGGTTCGAACGGCACGCTCGCCTATGGTTCTGGTGGTAGAACATGTCTTCTCGGATAAGGACTATAAACCGTAGGCCCAGTGTATACAATGGCTCGTGTGCACTATAAAGAACCATGTACATCCTTCGAGACGAGTAGGGGGATACCCCAGTGTACTGGAACAGACAGCCCCTGTGGTGGACGACGAGAGTTGCTGGTACCGGGTTACCGGGTAGCACAGACACGAAGAGACCCTTAGGGCCAAAGAAAGTCATTGATCGAGTTCCTAATCCACATATCAAGCTCCCTGAGCATCTTACATTAGATGGATATGTGCGCTATATAAAACTACACTATTATTAAAGTTGACCTCTCTACCATGGTTCATCTGAGATCTTCCTACATTTTAATATTAATATTTTTTATATGATATACAATAATTTTTATTGACAATTTGAAACTTTATGTAGAATTTGTCTGACACGCTCTCATATAATATCATTTTATAGTGATGATTAAGAATAAAATTTAATAACAATTTCTTTCAAATGTTCATATTCATTTTTCTTGTAATTTGCGATTTTTTTTTTTTGCTATCTTCTGATTGGTTTATTAAATTTTAGGTTAAAAATATAAGTGTTGATGAGCTGACTGTCAGTGCTATAATGGTTAAGTCCACTTTGGTTGGCCTTGGCCTTAGATGGTAGGCACTGTAGATACTGATTTAGATAAAGCCTGTGATGTATTCTTTTGATAGAAAAACAAAGGCAAGATGCTAAGGAACGTCAAGCAAAGGAGAAGCAACAACGGCGTGGTGAAGTTGGTATAGCAGAAAATGATTATTGGGCAAGGCAGGTACCTATTGTCAAACGTAGTGTGTCACCCCAGAGTATGGAAACAAAAGATGACATTGCAACGGAAGAGAAGAGGAAAGAAATCGTCAGATCCGAGACAGTCCAGAGCGATCCACTAAGTGGGACAACTGCATCACAGGAGACTATAATAACTCCAAGAGGGTATGTAATCACTTCTCTAGTAATAAAGAAAAATATAAAAATTAATATTAACATTCAAATGTGCAGTCTCAAATGTTAAGATCAGATCCACATCCATCCCTCTATACTTGTTGAAAATTTAAACATCATTCGCTCTTATCAAAAAATTGTTATATACAATAGTCATGATGTGCCTGTATATGGTCACATGCTGTGATGTCATCATGACCATATTTAGGCATGTCACATGTTTTTGTCATATATAATTTGATAGTCTGGCAGTGCTCAAGTCATGCACCTGATGATCTATAGATCATTTTATCGGGTTTATTTTGAAACAGCGCCACCAATGTCCTGCAACTTAGTTTGTGACTTCCAACGGCCTATAGTAGCTAGCTAGTTTCAAAATGAGCGCTGCGTGCACACTGGTAACTACGTAGCACGAAGTGCATAGGCCTAGGGAAGTGGTTTATATAATGTGTTACTGTAATAATAGTAACTATAACTTGAGCAGTCACTCGATAGGGTGCATCCCTCCGCCCTATGCCTGTATACTGAACAATACGCAGGCTGTGTATGATGGGGCATTCCTTTATTTTCCACCCTGTGCCTAAATACCGAACAATACAATATTTTCTTTTATGCTCGAGGGTAAAAAATCAAATTTCTTTGAACTTGTGCTTTAAACTTTTCTTCACAAAATTTAATCATCTCAGATTATTACTGTATGTACCATTCCACTAAGATTTACAATAATTCATTCCTTAATGTTTGCGTAATCTTGTTAACAGACAGTGGTGAATATATAACCTCCTTTGCAGATTGCATAATATTATTTGATATTATAGGAGCATGTTGCGTAGCGTGTAAGGTGTTGGACTTCTGATCAGGAGTTCGAGACCGATGCTCATCAAATTGCTTGTGTCCTTGGGCAAGGCACTTTTTCTTACGTTTGCCTCTCTCCACCCAGGAGTATAAATAGGTACCTGCTAGGATGGTATGGCATTGAATGTATGGGTTGTACGCGTACAAGCAGCAATGACCAGGGATACTCCCCAGGGAGCAGAGAAAGTATATATTTATAAGCCCCTTTAGCAAACAAAAGTCAAAGCTCTTGCAATGTTATTGCCCTGTATTCAGTTCAGTTACTTCACCTAATGCAAAGCGTTACAAGATCATGTGTATGATTTTACTTTTAAAATTTTGTATGAGTTGGAACTTTTCTTGTGTATCTCCCACCCCAGATCTTCAATTTTTCTTTTTTTTTCTATTTTTTAAGTCATCAACGTAGTCAGTGGGGATTAACAGATCCTGCTGAGGTTGAAAGACGGGAGAAGGCTCGAAACAAACACTTGGAACATATGGTAAGCCTACAAAACTTCTTAATATTTGAATTTCGTTATGGCTAATGTGTATAGCAGAAATAACAACAACAGAAATAAACTATTCATTCACAATCTACGTATTTATTATATGCACATAAATAAAAATTATATTTTAATTGTTATTATTATTATAATTATTATTGTCATTGTTATTGTTTTTATTAAATTTATCATTATAATTAATATAATCAATTTTATTCCGTTTTGTTATGCTGTACAGGAAGCAGTTAAAGCCCAGGTAGAAGAGAAACAAAAGCTGAAACGGGAAGCAATGGAGAGAAAGAGAAGAGAGGATAAAGAAGAAGAGGAAAAGCTGGCAAGGGAACGAGAAAATCTGCAGAAGCAATTTGAAATGGAAGCTCAGAAACAAAAACAAAAAGAAGTGAGTTGTTTATATCATGCAATAAATAGAGATTTAAAGTGAGGCTCTGGTTGAAAAAAAAATATGTTGTTAACAACTGATTATTCTAAGACACCAGACATACTGTATGTACAAGGAAAAACTCAGGACAAATGTTTGACAAAAAACACAGGAACGGTTAATGAGATACAGATTTTAAATATTTAAAAAACTGGGGGCGAGAACAACTATGTAGCAATTGCTCTAATGACAGTGTAGCAATTTTTTGGAAACCTGGCTTAACTTACACACTGCATCGTACGACTGTTGGCCAATGAATTCATCTCCCCTCATGGCTGTGAGTGCATGGCTGGTACTGGTATGGGCATTTATAATGAGCCTCTTCCTTGAGGTTATAAAACACAGTTCTTTTCCCTGGTCATTTGGTCCACATACAAGTGTTGCTGCTGGTAATCATTGCAGGAGCAGGCAACCCCACCATGTACCTATTTATTCTCTTGGATGGAGAGAAGCAATGCAGATAAAGTGCCTTGCTTAAGGACACAAGCGAAATGACCTCATGGTTAGGAAACCAAATCGTTCCCGCTGCGCCAATCTGCCTTGACGACAAAATGGAGTCTGCTGATTTGTAACTAAAAAAAATAATAATAAATTTATTGATCTTATCTAAGTGTTTTCTTTTTTGTTCACACTACACAGTTAGATGCATTAGCCAAGCACCAGGCATTGGTGGAGAGCATGCAGCGTGCGTATGAAGAGTCCATGAGGTTGAAGCAAGAGAAGAGGAAGAGGCACCTGAATATAAATAATTCAGATGCACCAACAAGCATGCCACACAGAGAAGGTATGTAGCATCAAGTATTTCCCTTTCATTCAGAAGGCCTCTCAATTAATTTTTCATCTCACTTGAAATCACTTTTTGTGATTTTAATTCTCCTTTCACATTGCAGTTAGTATTTACAGTTTGTTCATTTATGAATTTGGCTTGCCATGCCAAATCCAGTATCAGTGACCACAACAAGAACATTGACTTACTCATATTCTCCATATTATAAGCTTTAAAATGATGGGTCGTTTACTGGAATCGACTTGCTATTGTTATGAGTAAATATATTATGACTCTCTCTGTACTAAGAGTGTACAATACTGCTACATTCTGATGCTAATTACCCAGTTTAACATTTAGCGACAGCAGTGGTGGCGCCAGCAGAGGGGCAGCAGGGGCTTAAGCCCCCCCACACCGGACAGGTCAAGCCCCCCACCCCCATTGGACAGAGCTCGTCAGGCGGTCGGACTAGAAAATTTAAAAAAATAGGCCCACGCCAAGCCAACACATGTCTGTTACAATCATCAGAGAGTGTCATTTCTAGTCATCCAGAGGTTCCTATTCTTAAAAAGTCTCATGGTTCCTATTCTTCTCATTTGGTAGGGGGAACACCCTCTCAAACCCTTCCCCCAGCTTGGGCCTACCAGCTCAAGTCCCCACCTGTCGGACAGCTCAGCCTCCCCCAGAAAATATATCCCAGAAAATAATAATAAATTTATTGATCTTATCTAAGTGTTTTCTTTTTTGTTCACACTACACAGTTAGATGCATTAGCCAAGCACCAGGCATTGGTGGAGAGCATGCAGCGTGCGTATGAAGAGTCCATGAGGTTGAAGCAAGAGAAGAGGAAGAGGCACCTGAATATAAATAATTCAGATGCACCAACAAGCATGCCACACAGAGAAGGTATGTAGCATCAAGTATTTCCCTTTCATTCAGAAGGCCTCTCAATTAATTTTTCATCTCACTTGAAATCACTTTTTGTGATTTTAATTCTCCTTTCACATTGCAGTTAGTATTTACAGTTTGTTCATTTATGAATTTGGCTTGCCATGCCAAATCCAGTATCAGTGACCACAACAAGAACATTGACTTACTCATATTCTCCATATTATAAGCTTTAAAATGATGGGTCGTTTACTGGAATCGACTTGCTATTGTTATGAGTAAATATATTATGACTCTCTCTGTACTAAGAGTGTACAATACTGCTACATTCTGATGCTAATTACCCAGTTTAACATTTAGCGACAGCAGTGGCGGCGCCAGCGGAGGGGCAACAGGGGCTTAAGCCCCCCCACCAGACAGGTCAAGCCCCCCCACCCCCATTGGACAGAGCTCGTCAGGCGGTCGGACTAAAAAATATAAAAAAATAGGCCCACGCCAAGCCAACACATGCCTGTCACAATCATCAGAGAGTGTCATTTCTGGTCATCCAGAGGTTCCTATTCTTAAAAAGTCTCATGGTTCCTTATCTTCTCATTTGGGAGGGGGAACACCCTCTCAAACCCTTCCCCCAGCTTGGGCCTACCAGCTCAAGTCCCCATCTGTCGGACAGCTCAGCCTCCCCCAGAAAATATATCCTAGAGCCACCACTGAATGCTGGTTTTGTGATGGGAAGCCTCAAATAGCACATGTATTTGTTACTAAAAGAACAAATTCATGATATGAGTGAGGTTGTATGTAAGATGGCGATGTTCAAGGTTCATTCAAGCTAAGTATACAGATTTTTACCACAGCTCACTCAAACAATCAAAAAATAAGTATTTGTATACCGCCAATATTCACGGCAGAATGCAATGTTCAGTGGCGCTATGCCATTGATATTACTCAAAGCTGAAGAGAACACTTACTTGCACTCACTTTATAATGGTTTTATATTGTGTATCTTTTCTTCCAGATGAGCCAGTAGTCCCAACCCCAAGAATAGGTGGTAGCCATGGACCGGTACAACGTACACCTCCTCCGCCACCAGTTGCAACAGAAGTTGCTACTATTCCCCAAGAAACGGGAGTTCGTCATTCAGTAGTCATTGAACAAGGTGTTCAAACAGGTAATCAATCATTTCTTTATAATATTAAAACCAATGGTTGTACCAGAGATTCCCTAATGAGGAATCCAAGGTATCTAACAGAAGATCCAACTAAGTCCCATTCGTAGTTGGGGCTGAAGTGAGAAAATTTTAAGATTAGGCCCCTGTAGATGCTTTTTCCAAAACTGTGTACCCAACAAATGTATTTGCTTCTTTCCTGACAGGGGGTCTGGGTTTTCTTACCCCTTCCCATGTTGATAACGCCACTGATTTAAACCTGGACGAAGCACGGACATGTACAGTATGAACACATTGCCCCTTATCCCGTCTAATTTTCATGTGAGGGTTATTCAAGGAGACAAGCGATCAGACTTCCGTAACCGATGTTGTAGTAAGATATGGATAAACCTTTTGTTGATGACATTTCAACAATCCTAGGTGTTTAGGGCCTTTATAGGCCTATCATTAGAGTAATACATACATATAATCTTAACCAAATAACATTAACTGATATCATAGTACTTTTGAATGAGTAGCCATATTTGTTTATATTACATACTGTAGTAATGATTGTGTATTTTCAGATGGCTAATATTTTCTTTTTTTTTTCTACAATTTATGTTTTACTACATAGACTTTGCAACAGGCCAAGATGATGTATCACCAAGATTGGCAGACAGGGACAAGAGTGCTGGTATTGAGTACAAACAACACAGAATAATTGACAACAGTAAAAATTCAGTCATGCCTAAAAATGACTCAAATACCCGGAAAATGGAAGACCGAAAATCACCTGTTGAAGATCAAAACAAAGAAATAGAAATAAAAGTGAGAAAGAAGAAAACTGTTAAGATATCCGAACGACCAAAATGGGGTGTCAAATCGGAACCGAAGAAGAAAGTTAAAGCATCAGATAAAGATTTGACAGTTAGTAAGAAAGTGCGAGAAGAGCGCCGGAAAAAACGCATGCAGGAGTTGCTTTCCGATCAGGAAAGAAACATGCCGGCCCCCAGGACGGGAAGGGAGAGTAGGAAAGCGAGAAATCAAGAAGATTCGCCTGCGTTTAAAGTTCTTAACTGTGCAGATGGCGAGATTGATGAAATATTGAAATATGAAAAGCGGAATGAGAAACGCCACACTTCAAAGAACAACAGGGAAGAACTTCACGCTCAAGAGGAGAGAGTTGTCAGAAGTAGGCCAGAGGAGTTAGTGGATTCTTCTCAAACACCACCATTACAAACTGGAGATTTTGTGCCATTCTTAAGAACAGATGAAAGACTTGATGTAGATAGTCTACCAGTAACTCCTGCCGAATATAGAGATGCACAAAATTTGGACAATGATAATGTTAACCCAGAGCCTCCAAGGAGATATCAGCATCAGCAGAATTATAAGGTACATTTCTTATTTTTGAGTCCATTGATATAATAATAATTTCCTTTAGCAGGGGTCCCAAGTTAGATGAAATCACTTTCAGGAAGTCTAGTTAAATGAGCTTTCTTAACATATTTAATTTCATTTCGCTGCGCATGGTTATAGCCATCAGCACTGACTTCTGTGAGGCAATTGCAGTATCTAGGTGTATCTAGGGGGGTGTGCAGGAGTGAACATTCCCCAAAAAAATAATTGTGCCCGCCACATGCATCCACATTCAAAGCCAAGAAAAGATCACGCTGAAGTAGTTAAAAATCACCTCAAATCACCTTATTTTGCGAGCTAGCTCCCCCTCACCTAATCATCAAGGCTCCAACTTTATCTTTGCACCTCCCACTTCCCCCCCCCCTACAATCAGCCCTCCCATTTCAAGAATTCTAGACAATTGATAGCAAAGTAGTTAAAACATACAAATATTATGAATTTGCTGTAGATGGGTTATTTTCCGGGAGATTCTTGCTTGTTTGCGAGAGTGCAAGAAGTGGTTCCGATTTCCGGGAGAATCCTGCGACTTGCAGTATACTTGGGACACCTGCTTATGTCCATCAGAAGCTGTTTTTATGTACAATTTTTTGAAAATCTAGCTAGATCAAACTAGATCTAGCTTGAGTCTATACAATACATTTGTTTTTACATGTCACATTATTTATTACAAATTTTTTTTTGTTGCAGGATCCTCTATTTAGTCCTGATATTCGCAAAGATGGTGAAAATAGACAGAAGATGATCCTGAAGCAGTTGTCAAACCTTCGACAGGTAAGTAAACAATAATGACAACTGACACAGGTAATGATAGACAATGATGATGTTGATGATGATAATAATAACTAGCTTCAGGTGGAGAATTATTAGTAGAAATTCCATCCCTATAATAGGGTCATAGTGTTAACACATTGACTGCCAGACCTTTTTTTAAGGTTTCTTCCCTTGTGCCAAAACAACTTTACATGTACAATCATACTTTTTTGAAATTTTATCTAGTCATATATCATCAAAATGATGTGTCTAATAAATTGGCAGGAACATATTAGTGGACGAGTAAACTCGTCGCGGCACTGTGACAGCATTTTTTTGTTGACTATGCCAAGTGCGAGTTATCTCGTCCGTCATGGACAAACCTGTAACTAATGTACGCAGAGCACGTAAAAATCTTAAAATTAACGTACTCCGCAACGAAAGATGAATAAATTATGATGTCATCCATTAACGTTAAGGTTAACATCATGCCATGAAAACTACCTGTTCTCGCTCCCCATACAGGGAATTTATTCAGACTCCAGGCATCCGGCCCCTTGTAAAACAAATATATTACAAAGTTAAATGAGCGTGTTGTGACAATATCTGAAAACAATTTTGTTAATACACACGTTTCCTTTTCTTTTCTCTTAAATGCACGGTAAATAAATAAACATACTTTTCTAATAATATTACTCTTTTCCAAGGACATAATTTGCTAAAAATTTTTACTAGTTGGAAAGTTTTGGAAAAGTTAATATAATATGATGGGAGATACGTTTTTCTTAAATCAGTATATAACTTGCAGAACAAAGGAAAAAGAATCTCATCTTCGATGCTACCATCATGACAAATACAAAGTCTATTTTTATAATCAACATTGTTTTTACGTCCCTTTTCAATTACAAGACTGTGATATTTGATATACGAAAAGAAGTCATTAACAATTTAAAATACGGTTTTATATTCATGGAGAGGTAAGATTTAATTCCAAAAATATGTGATTGTTTTAATTTACTTATTTACTGTCATGGCATCTTTTGTTAAAATTATAAATGAAAGCTGTTTCATCACCCACCCCTTGTATTGGTTCATCCAGACTTCCAAATTAAAGACCTAATATACAGTAACTGGCCCAGCAATCACTGTCATTATCGATAAATCTTAACTGGTTAGAAGTTAATGATTTTATTGAATCTTAGATATTTAATGTTCTCCAGATTTTCAAATGTGCTTTTCCTTTCCTTGTTGATATTTTTTTTTAACTTCTGTTACTGCATGAAGTTCAAATCTTCACTGTATATGCAACAGTGGATGCAAGAACAGGAAATCCTAGTCATGATATGCTGTTTCTGCACACGGAACAATGAACACTTAATTATTTTTTTTATTCAACAAGCTCATTGTCTTATAATGTTGCAATTCTTATCTTACAATAAATTTGTTTGGTTTGTGTTTCAGGGCTTAATGATGAAACAGAGAGAAATGGAGCTTGGACTATCAGTAACACCTTTATCAACTTAGCAGTACTTAATTTTTTATGGGTGTATTAGGTAGAGGATTGGAGTACTTTGTGTGTAAAGCTATTGTATATAGTATATACAAATGTAATTAAACAGGGCTGCATTTTTGGATATATTTTGCATCTCTAGTGGAAATTTCATCATATTGTTTAAGATCAGAGGTTGGGCGCAGGGCCCCCTGACGGGGAGAGCTGGCCGCATGTCGGGGAGAAAAACACAATTCATTGACAAGTAAAAAAAACATATAATGTATAAATGCTGTCTCTTATACACATCTAGATGTGTATAAGAGACAGATGTATATGTATATGTAAATATACTAGTAAACTGTAAAAACGATGAAATAAGTTTTTATATGTATGTATTACCAAAACAGAATTTCCGTTTTTTGGACAATAATAATCTTGAATCTTGAAACCCCTAAATTTTCAGTAATTTACTGGACTACTGTACTTCTGACACATTTCCAGTGACACCAGGCCACGCCCACCTACGTTCTCGTCAGCGACATTGGACCCTCCGTCCAGCAAATCCTAGCACCATTCTTGCTTGAGATGTACTGTACATCCATATTTACAGTGAAGCTCTGTCCATACTACAGTAATAAGTTTTATGTAACAAATACCTGAGATTTGCCCATATATGGGTGTGTAGGGTACCTACAGTAATCATGCTTGATATTTTGGACAAGGCTGAAATAGGATTTCTTTACAATGAATATATTTATTAGCTTAATACATGTATATATTATATGTTGACTAATGTATAATAGTGATGCTATTGTAATAAAGCATGTTTTGCAGTGTCAGCTGCCTGGATAAAGTATTAAGGCTTTAATTTGTGGTTCTCTATTATTATATTATATGCACATCAAACCAAAGGCACTTATTCAAACGACTTTTATACGTCCTCACAAAGTAGGGTCAGAAAAACTAGGGCATACTCTATTTAATCCAATCTAAAAATGTAGACTTATTGAAAAAGGATCATCATAACAATATCAGTTATGCTTATTTACTGTATGTATCCAAATAGACTCCCATAGTTACCAACCTGAAATATTTGAAATGTCTGATTTAAAACGTGGGTCGGGCGCCGTCAGAGCCCTCGCCAGGGTCGGAGTCCGGTGAGAATTCTGGGGGCGAATCTCCCAGGGGTTCTGATGATCTGTGCATTTTTAAGCTGTTTTTAGAGAGAGAGAGTTAACAATACCGGGTACATAAACAAAAATATTTTTAATAAATCACGTACAATTCAAGTTTCAATACTGTATATGTTTAATTTGAGCACCTAAACTATGTACACAAACATTTATACTCAAACAAACAAAAAATGAATAGACTACGACGGTGAACCTTTCCTAGCATTCGACACTATTTCTACCCCTCCTGTTATGCTTCACACCCCTGATTCTTAATTTATTGGTTTCAAGGGCCAACATTTATTTTAAGTTGGGCTCATGGGCCAAAGATAATGTCTGAGTACCGGTAATTAAGCATTGTTTTTGTTAATTTCAAACTTTACTCTTTTTTTTTGTGCTACACAACAATATATGGTAACAAATTCCGTAACTTGAAGCAAAGAATACATAATTATCAATATTCCGTTCACACCCTAGTTGGTTAAAACAATAAGAAATTGCAATCGGTGTATAATGAACATTAGTAACATAAACATTAAAAATATATATGATACGCATGCTTTATAAAACATCAATTAACCTAATGTTCTGCTAGATAAACAAATTAAATAACATTTAAATGAAATATATTTAATGATATAGGCATGTATGCTACCATCAACCGTAACAGATAATTTGAAATAAAAGTAGGCGTGTCGTAGAAGAGAATCTCTAAAAGGCGCTGACCTCAAAAGTACTGTAGAAGTACAGAAATAATATTTGTTTTGTTGATGCAGAGAAATATGGGTATATAGAACGACTAGAAAATAGGTGTTGTGTCGCTCGTGCAGCAAGGCTGAGCCTTGCGAGATTTGTGCGCGCTGGCCCCCGACTAAGTTTGCGGCGGCTCTGGATTGGGCAGCTCAGGTTTCCGCACCTCCAGGTCGGTGAGATATTCTATATGCGTCAGTTATGGCTATATAACTTTTGCATACACATCT
>NW_022743067.1:401060-403176 GCF_011630105.1 Anneissia japonica | reverse complement strand
GACAATAATTAATTGATATAGAGAAAACACAAAATAAAAAAAATAATATGTTCTCTGGATTAAGTTATAAAGTATAATGAACATTACTTGAGGAACGATACATCGGGGGAAAAAATGGGGGTGGGGGGAATAACTCTCAAGGTGGAAAAAATATGTGGGGAAAATTAGCAGATGGCAAGTAGCCACCGCCATTTAGCGCTTTATTCTATAAAACCTCCATGTGTAAAAGTGAAGACTCAAACCAACTCGACTTTGAGTCTACTAAATTATCCAGGCTAATTCAAGCCTTCCAGGGTTTTTCAGATATAGCTAGAACTAACTTGATCATCATTGGCGTTTTTTGATAGCAGGTTAACTTTTTTTTTAGATTTCAGTGGGTTAACCCGACTCAAAGACAAGCTTGCGTACAAACCTAGCATGCACGTTTTCATCTTCTATACAATAGGAGCCATGTTCACACGCATGATCTTTTCTTACAATTAAACATCAAAATTTAAAGTAGAAATTTTGAAAACAATGACAAATAAAAAACAGTTTCTCCCAAAGCACATAGATTTCTCTTTATATAAAGTTGAAACTAGTACAAAAACAAATTCTTTTGTATTTAAAATTACTTCTGTTCCTACAGCTTAGTAAGGCATGCTCGAGATTTGATTTTTCCCCGACGACCTTGTTGGAAATTTCCCGACAGGGGGTCCAGAGGTCCCCGACGGTGGTCCTTTGCCCCTCTGGACCCCCTCTAGCGCCATCCCTGCGTCTTTTACTAATTCAAAATGTCTAGGTCAGTTTCAAGTTTATAGAGAAAGGTGGTTTTTTTTTCTAGTAAATACCAATATATTTCATAATGGTGAATAGTGTATTCTCCAATCCATTTTGTCGAAGGCTTTTTGCCGAGAACTCAACAAAACAAAAGCCACAAACATCTCTTCCCAAACTCATTCTCCTATACTAGTAGAAAGAGAATGAGAATAAGGAAGGGGATGATGATCATGATGATAGGGGGGAGGGTGGTGGTGAGGTTGAGAATAGGAACGAGGATGATGATTGTGGTTGATGATGAGATGGTTTTGATGATTGGGGTGATTGTGATTGTGATGATAATGATTGTTAAGATGATGATGATGCTGTATAATCATCCTGCAGCAGCAATGATGATACAAAAAAACAAAAATAAACAATAATGAATTAATCATATATAAGTATATTGTATATTATATGTATGTGTGTGTGTATATATATATAGGTAATAGGTACAGTTTTTAACAATAGATTTTTGTTACCGTCAAATGGATACACTGTGTTCTTTGATAGATCCATAAGTCGACTGGGGAGGATATTTGTAGTAAAAGACTGCAAATCAAGAAAACACTGTATAAATGTCTGGGGGGGGGGGTGTGGATACAACTACATCTTGTGTTGAACTGTCAGCCAATGGTGTCCTCTTGCACCATTTTGTGATTTGTAATTGCAGTGCCGAAGTTTATACAGTAACTTTTTGATTATATTAAATGAGTTCTACAGGGCTCCCTCCAATAAAAGACCGCTTTGATCAAGGATTTATGGTCATTAGCAGCTTTGGTCTTTAATTAGAAAAATAATCACTATAAAGATAAAGGATTGGTGTTTATTAGGGGTCAGACAAAAGTGGTCTTAGAGGTGGTCGTTAATTGGGGGAAACTGTATTTAATTGAATATTTGAAGTTTTTCTATAATTTGTATAGGCTATCTTGAATGCCTCTACTTAATATAAAAGGTTGGACACATTGCATCGTGATTTAATTTTAAAATATATACGGTAATTGTCTATATGAAAGGGAAATCCTAGATTATAATATAGAGCTCTATACACTGCCGACATTTTGATACTGAACGCACCTTTTAAACAAGTTCCTGGTATTTAAAAGTTATTTTTAGGTTACAGTACATTTGGTTCGTTTTATATCCTGTTTTAATGAAAAGAGAGAGAAAAAATATATCTATTAACAACACAATGTTCAATGTTCACTGGTTTAGTGCAGTTTGGTAGAGTGCAGTGTAGGGCACTTTGTTTATGAAGCAAAAAACAAAACAAATATATATATATATATATATATATATATATATATATATATATTAA
>NW_022743067.1:399133-400642 GCF_011630105.1 Anneissia japonica | reverse complement strand
TTATTACTGAATTTATTAAATTGTAATAATCAACGTAACGTTGGTTTGTGTATCTTATTCTGTATGTGTGTATCTTAAAAATCATCTCTAACAAGTATTAATAGTAGTAGTTCAATAATTGTTGGTGTTGGAGCTGGTATTGGTGTCGGTATTGATTCAGCCTAACTATACGTCACGTACGCGTAATCGTCATATAGCTACTGACGTGCACAAGTAGGGTAGCTCGCTATGCAATGGTTCACCTTGTTCAGACGGACCAATAGCAAGTGGGCTCATTCGTTCCTGTTTAACCAATCCCTTTCCTTTTCCCTGTTCACCAGTAACGTATGCAGGAATTAAACAGTTTCATACAGAGCATCACAAAGTTTATATGTACAGTAGTCCTAAACCAAGATTAAGAATGGCCGACATAGGGTGCAGAGTATGTTTCGTCTTCATTGCTATTGCTCTATTGCCTACTGGTAAGTTGATAGGCCTATGGAATTTATACTTTTATGAGGGTATCGTCATTATCAAAGTCGATTCAGACACCTTCTTACTCATACAAGGAAATAAGGAACTCATATTAGATACGTTTATGTAATGCCAATATTTACATCTTGCTCAACCCAGGAAGTAGCCACCGTCGTCCGATATAAAGTACTCTACCTAATATAATATTTTATGTTTAGCATTTTGGCCTGTACTATTTTTAAAAGCAAAACATTTGTAATTTATCGTTGGTGACGTCATGACTTTTCATACTTTTGTTAAACATTTGTCAAATGTTTCCGTGTGCATCAACTTTACTTCTGATATCAACGAACTGAAGTTCTAGATGAACATAATCTTTGGCAGTGTCATTAGACGCAGCCAAGTCAATCTCTTCTCATGCCTGTTGTAGTACAGGACATCTGAGAAGGTGTTTCATAGCAAAGAGTACTCTTTGTTCATAGTCTTTGGTTCAGAACCACAGAGAGGTGATGTTATTTCTGTTTGAGATATCCCTACTTTTTTAGAGTGGCTCTACAATGGCCGATACCTCTAGATCTTAGGCGGTTAAGGCATTTCCATTCTGGCCAGCTTAAGTCAGCACCAGGTGGGAGATCTTTCTTAACTTGGATTGACATGGCTGTTGATGATGGAAGATTGGCTAGTCCTTGTTTCTATAGTTACCAATAATCACTCACGAAATTATATGCAGCCCCTTGATATTGTTCCAAAGGGCCAACTTGACGATAGGCGTAAACGTACGTCGTAAACACTTGCGTTTGTTATATCGAGTCAGTCTATAATGAACTAGTCTTAATGTAACATTTTTTTCTTTAATTTAGTTTCAAGCTACTGTTTCAAACAATATATAAAAAAGGGCCCTGGTGTTTTCAAATGCAATACAAAAGTCAACAACTTCCCCGGCGGTAACCTTGCGTATTGCTGCTCACTTGAAGGATCTGTTGGATTCTCTAAAAACAAGAGAGGACAAAAGTGTGTGATATGTGAAGACGAGCTGCCGTTGGAAGACCTTCCACC
>NW_022743067.1:389570-398951 GCF_011630105.1 Anneissia japonica | reverse complement strand
GTATATATGAACCTGTGACCCCCGGGTGCATTGGTACATGTCATACCGCTAGATCAAGGGAGCTTCTTGTATCAAAGATTCCATTCAGCAATGTATACCTCGCAATTACTGATATACGTCCTCAATATTTGAGCTGTGATAACTCAGAGAGAGCACTTAAAAGTTGCAGCGGAAATTATAGTAATTTTGTTCCTGTATTTCAAACACTTTTTCTATTATAACAACAATATAATAATGTATGTAATCATAACAACAGAATAATAACAGATACAACAAACGATTTGTTTGCAGTGTGGTCAGAATGGAGTGACTGGTCAGTTTGCACTCGAACTTGCGATGAGGGAATTCGCTTGCGGACAAGAATATGCGAACGGGGAGAATGCAAAGGTCGAATTAATGAAAACGAGCCGTGTATTATTGTTCAGGAATGTCCAAGTAAATACTTTATATGGATTTTGATTGTTTTATTGCTCAATTATTGATGTGTAACTTAAGTTTATGCCTATGTGGGAATTGGCTTTAGTCGGGCTGCAGGTAGACTTTAATACATTCTACATACTCCCTTACATTTACAACCAATATTTAAAGAGATTTATTGCATTGATAAGGCATTAGCTATAGAAACATTAGCGATTATAGAACGTTAGATAATCATAGCATATTGCACATAACATCCAACCCTTTCTACAAAGAAGGGGAGGGGTTATGAGCATGGGTAAGTCACTTAAGAGCCAATTGGGGTTCAGAGGCTTAAAGCAAACAAATTATCTACTTAGAATAGAATATGCGTGCCCATTATGGGATTCCGAATTAACTAAAGGTAACATCCAGAACATAGAGAGAATTCAGAAGAGGGTTTGCATAACATGTATTCTTGGTAATGCATATACTTCCTACTCAGAATCTCTTGACACGCTTGGTCTGGAAAAACTTCAATGCCGTATGGTGGTGGTAGCATTAACGTTATCCAGGGCCGCGACGAGGACACTTCTACCATGACCCCAACTGAAATAAAGGCCCTTTTCGTTGATAAGCTATGCTTGATACGATAGTACAACATGTTTCCATTCGAGCACTGTTATTTGATTTATTTGTTTATATATATATGTATGTATGTATATATATATGACCTCTATGTATTTTTTCTCCGCAAGTTGATGGAAATTGGGCTAAATGGTCAGCCTGGACAAGCTGTTCGAAGACGTGTAGTGAAGGTATTCGATCTAGAACTCGTCGATGTGACGATCCAGTGCCAATGTATGGCGGACAGACGTGTTTGCAAGTTGGAGGAGATGCTATCGAGGAGGGAAAATGTGTTGAAGTGAAAAATTGCCCAGGTAAGTACAGTATATTGTTATTGTCAACGAATTATACAATGCGTTCCGTAGGCCTAATTTCTTCTGGATGTTTATGATATTGATAAATAGGCCCACATATTTGCCAACTTAAGTATCAATTAATTAGTATCAGTATTTTCTTTGATTATTCATAATTATCGATAAAACAAATATAATTAGTTATTCATTACAATGTTTATTTTATTTTTCTTATGAAGTTGATGGAATGTGGGGACAGTGGCGCGCGTTTTCTGCCTGCTCAGAAACATGTGGTGATGACGCTGTGCGGACCCGTCAAAGAGAGTGTGATAGTCCATCAGCGCAGTTCGGTGGCAAACCATGTTCCGGCGAAGCTGAAGAAACGAAAAATTGTGGTCTAGGTCCATGCCCAAGTATGTCAATTTCTTTTTTCTGTGCTTTTAAAAAATATGTTAATAAGTATTTACAATACAACAATTATTATTTATCGCCATTCCTGTGCGATATTTGACCAGACCCGTTCCTCAAAATATTTAGTTGACTTTCATTGATATAAATTAATATGTACATTTTGTTTTATTCAATACGGGTATTTAGCATAGTAATAAAGAATAAGCACTTCTATCGACATGTACGAGATAACCTTAACAATTTATTGTAGGTAAATTGCTTTTAATGCTTTTAAAGGTTGAAGTCAACTTGGCCCACTGTCAACTCTACGGCCCTTGACCAACTCAGCCCATAACCATACATAACTCTGCCCATACACATGGATCGAGTTGGTTATGGGCCGAGTTGGTAATGGGTTGAGTTGACAAGGGCCGCGTTAACAAGGGCTGAGTTGTTGGTTCGTGGACCGAGTTGGTGAAGGGCCGAGCGGTATGTTCCGAGTCGATTAAAGGCCAAGTTGACATGAATGAATACGATAGACCCCAATTAGAAAGCAATCAGAGTATCTCTGATTAGGCCAAGATGGGCAAACCAATATTTTTAGTCGAACGATTTTAAGTGGAAGATAGTTTCCCCTCCATCCCCCATCCCCCGCCACCCACACCCAAGTTTAATCATGTTTTTTTCTTCTTTTTGACAGTCGACGGTCAATGGAGTAATTGGGGACGTTGGTCCGGTTGCAGTAAGACTTGTGGTGATGGTACAAATGTGCGGACACGAAGATGCAATAATCCGAAACCTCAATACAATGGCCAATCTTGTACTGGAGATCCTAGAGAGAAGAAAACCTGCCATTCGGGTATAGAATGTATTGGTGAGTGACATGAAAGAGTGTGTTAACATTAAACTGAATAAGCACAATGCGGTATGGCGTGCCGTTAACGGTGGAGTTTTATAGATTGGTGGTCAATCCTAATGTCATGGATCCAATTCGTGTTATAGTAGGCCTAATAGGATTTTATCTCACGACTGTCTAAGCCTCAAAGGTTTAGCAGAGGTGAACATTATTGGGGGAAGGACCAGGTTTACCGTATTTTTGTTATTTAACTCTGAGGGCGGCAAGTTGCCGCCCTCGAAGTCGGCAAGCAAACTTATATGGTGAATATTTGACGTTTTCAATGTGCGTAAAAACCTTCATTTACTGCCTAATACTATTTATAGCCTCACATTGTTTATCATTTTCGAATGTAGGGGTCTTTAAGTATGTATGTATAGGTATAAATTGTGTATATTTTTTCCTCTAATTTTGATCTTCTAAACAGTTCTGTTGTGCAAAATGCAGTTTATTTAAACTACGGTATCATATAGATCTACAGTAAGTAGCATAAAAATAAAAGAGCACAATATTTGGGGGCTCAATGATTAGGGATAGGAAGCTCACAAAATAAGGTCATTCGAGGGGATTTTTACTTCAACGTGATTTTTTTTTTTTTTTTTTTTTGCTTCTAACATTTTCCATGGGGGGGGGGGAGCGAATATTTTAGTAGTAGAGTGCGCCCCCTCCCGCGCACCCCACAGATACGCCACTGATAGCCCATAAACATAAAATGTAATAGTTTCTATGAGGTTTCTAAACAGTTGTAACATGTATTTCCATAGGAGTTGCCTATTGGAGTAGTTGGTCAGACTGGTCGCCTTGTTCTGAGTGTCTCCTATACAAACGACAACAGCGTAATCGTCAGTGTGTTATCCCAAAAGGAGCTACAGCTTACAATTGCAAAGGTTTCTCGGTTGAATATCACAAATGTACGTCTTCAATGGATTGCATGGCTCCAGATGGTAAGACTATAAAATTTGAGACTTTTTATATAATATGTAGGCCTATTATAATTAAACAGATAAATGGTTTCTTTTTTTAATGGTTTCGCACTTTCTGAATTCCCCATTCATTAATGTCTCACAAATCCAAATACTTTTTGAGCATCTCCGGATAAAAAGGTGTTCTCCTTTTGTGTGTAAGTTTTATCAAGGAACTTAAATAGCAGAAGAATAAGTTGCTCCGTGTATTTGCATTAAAATCGATGGATTCGCCCTCCTGCGGTTGCAGTAAAATTTGGACATTTTTACTAAGTGGAGAAACTAAAGGAAACAAGTGAACAAGAGCAGCGCCTTTATTATTTTTATATAGCGCCGCCGCGCGGTTACAGTAAAATTGCTCTCCGTGTACCCACAATGCCTTTTGAACGGATGTTCCACTAATTGGAAAGCTGCTCTATCTTCTGCTATTTATTATCTTTGGTTTTATCCATAAATAGAGGTAAATTCATAACAGGTCTCCCTACTCCCAATTGACTCTTCCAATATTATATGTAAGAATTACATTACTTCTCACTTAAAAAACGAGGTGTTGGTAATTTTTGAAGACAGTGCATCGGTTTTATTTTTTCATGGTGTAGCCTGTATTATTGTTGATACATCTATATAAACAAGGAATTAGCAACAACAACCAAGTCACAATCTAGTAGTTAGCGAAACTGTTGTTGTTGTTGTTGTTGTTGCTGTTGCTGTTGTTGTTGTTTTTGTTGTTGTTGTTGTTCACAATTGGATTTTTTAGCTCCGATGAGGAGCTCTAGAAACACTCGGCTGATTGATTAACATATCTTTTTTTTAGATCTACTGCCTCATGAGGCTGATTGATTAATAGTTGATTGATTAATATGTCTTTTTAAGATCTACTGCCTCTATTATACTGCCCTCATGAGGAGCTCTAGAAACACTCGGTTGATTGATTGAAAGTTGATTAATAAATCTTTTTTAGATCTACTGCCTCTATTATACTGCCCTCATCAGGACTTTCGAGATTACGATAACTTGTTTATTATTCTAATAATTGTCTCTCTTTTGTATCAGAGGCACAATTCTCAGTGAGAAGTGCAACAACGATCATAGGTTTGGTTACATTCTAAAATGTAGCAAAATTTTTGAATAATTTCCTTAAAACCTGTATGCTTACTTTTTTGGGTGTAAACAGTTTCGCTATCTACTAGATTGTGACTTGGTTGTTGTTGCTAATTTCTTGTTTATATAGATGTATCAGTTAATATTTCATTTACTGTTTATTATCAGAATAAATATTCCATTTTAATCACTGCTGTATCTTATTATTATTACTATTTGTTGATAGATGATTCTGACAAATTCAGTGGAAGCGGTAGCGGTAACATCTGTATTGGGGTAGGAAACCGTTTTTGTATATTTACTTTTTTGTTTAAAGTTGCTAAATAAATTGGCGCTTCTCGCCTGCACATGGGTGAATGATTTCGTAACCCCTATTTTCAAAAACAACGGTTTCATCTGGGAACCCAGGCAGGTACAGGACTTCCGTCCATGGGGGTGGGGGCGCCAGTGGAGGCGCCAGTGGGGACTCCGTTCGGGGAGAGCTGCCCCACTCCCGTAGTGGGTCATAAGCACAATTCGTCGGGGAAAATTATGTCTTTTCTAAATATTTAGACACTAAAATCGATTAAATAAGCCTTTGAAACCCCCAAATTGTCGAACTATTCAGGGCTTTTCGACGCCCGACCACGCCCACTTTGCTGTCTTTAGGGACATCAGCTCCCCGTCGAGAAAATCCTGGCGCCACCTTTGCTCCCATCAGGAAACGCTGGGGAATGAATCCAAATTTCGTCGGGAAACACTACAAGCCATTACTGTCTGAGAGTGCCAGTTCCGGGCATCTGAGGTGCTTAGTCTTAAAATTTGCTCTAAACGGTGTGAAGGAGATGAGCTTGGACCCTAGTCGGGGAATTTAACCACTCGTCGGGAACCTTGCACCCCCTCCCAACGTCGAGGAATTTCTTTAGTTTTTGTTTTTATTCTCCCTTTGCAACCCCACAAGCAATTGGGCCATTGGGCCCCGCAGGGTTATGCCCATTTACACTCCTTCACAAATAATAGATTGGCCTATCTCAAAATTTCTTTCTTCTTATTTCTACGCTCCTGATGATATATGCATATATAATATCGATAGATTACCGGTTTGTAGAGTAGTTTAATTGTAAGTTTTGCTATTTTTCGCTATTTTGTAAATGAGATTGTGGACACGATAAGAAGAAACCTCTCCACGAATATACGCCCCATATATTTATATACTTATAATAGCATTGCCATAATATAGATTATCGGTTTGGAAAGTAATATAATTTATACTTTTTACTATTTTTTTTCGTAAATGAGTTTGCTTTGTAAAGTGAATGTTTGTTTGCTTGTTTAATCTATTTCTCCACACACATGAACATATTAATGTAATTGTGGGTGTTTTCTTACGTAGACGATGAAAAATATTATGTACAGAATCGGGCACAATTCCAGTATTGTTTTCAGTACTGTACTATAAAGGAAATGAATACAGACTACGACTATTTATAGGGAATTAATATAGACTAAATATAGACCTGGGAAAATATCAACTTACGACTATTGCTTTTCAAGAAATTGTAATTTGTAATAATGGTCATTATTATCTTAATCAATGTATGAAATTATGTATGATAAAACAAAACTACAAATCCTTCGGTAATTATTATTATACTGATGTAGACTTCCCACAAGTCTATATACTGTATATTTTCCCTAGTGTTAGAAAATAGAAACGTTCGGAGAGCGCCACCAGCGTCTGTGTATGTGGAGAAACTTTGCTATATTGTTGAATTTGGATACTCTATAGAGTTGTAATAAGAATATACACTATATGCATACAATCGCGGAAACGCTATTGTTACAAAAGAAGCAATATGTAATATGAAATGCCAAAATCGGTTTATTGTCAATATATTTCACTGATTAAGACAACATTTAAGGAATGATATGATAAAGCACAAACATAGTAATACATCAATTTAGACCTTAAGATATAGAATAATATGACGGAATATGATGTACAATCATACAATAATCATAAGATATAACAGCATTATTACATCAAGTAAAATATTAATATTTGTTAATTTACAAGTTATAATGACATTAATGTATTTATTATTGAAATAATTATATTGGTATAATTATTAAATGATTGTTTTCATATTATTTATACAAATTTATCATTGTTGTCACTTTGTATTATGATTATGATTGTTATTTCTCATTTTAATACCATGTTGTTATTGTTAAAAATATTTGGTACTCATTTATTTGTTTGAAGGAAAACTGTTGCGATGATGTAGATGGATGCTCTAGCGGATCGGTTTCATTTTCCTCCAGCGAAGTAGATATGACTGTAGGCCCACTACCAACGAAATGCCTACCTGCCAAAGATGATGACAGTATTAGTGATGTAATAAGCAGCAAAGATGATGACAGTGTTAGTGTAATAAGCAGCAGCAACGACAACACAAATGGCGATGAAAGAAAAGAAAAATTTATATGGATTGACTGTTCAATAAACGTAGCAACTCCAAGTCCTCCTACTATTGACTGCGATTCTTCGAGCGGCGATTGCATTTACAGAATTCTTAATCCACCGGAAGTGGAAGAAGATAGCGTCTCTGATTATGATGTTGAGAGCGTGCCTGACTCCGATAGTGGAGGAAAGGTTGGAGGCAATAACATTAAAAGTGAAGATTATGGACCCTCATTAAAAGAAGACAGGAGTAGTTCTAGTAGTAATGGTGGCGGGAACAATAACGGCGGTGGAGGTGGTGGGAACAATAACGGCGGTGGCGGTGGCGGCGGTGGTGGTAATTCTTTCTCCTCATCTGGCAGCACTTAATTAAAATAGATAAATAAATAAATAAATCACTTTAAATGTTAATTACAAACAAACATCTAACAGACCAACACACAGTAACAGTATATGGACAGCATTATATACTCATCATAATAAGCGTTTCGTCGTCTGAACTTCGCATGCACTATATCAAGTCAATCGATATAAACAAAAATACATAACATACACACAACATAGGCTTATGTCGATTGACAAAGAGCAGAGCTACTTTTAAATTGAAGGCACAACAAATTCCTGCTCAACATCTAAAGCTTCAATGTTATACATTTGTACAGCGCTAAACACAGGGTCTCTTAGCGCAAAACAAGTGAACAGATGTATGTACAGGTAATTGGAAAAAGAATCTATAAGAAACTTTACTTATCCTTCGTTTTGAATGTCTTGTGTCAATCATCCTGTGTATTTCATTAACGCTAAAGAATCTTACTACCTGTACTACTGAGTAAAAGACAAAATAAACGTTTTCAATAAAGAAATATATTTTATGTTCCCTAATGCGTCAACCTCTGTCACTGATTTTGTATATGACTATGATAGTTTTTCAGCAATACAAGTTTTTTACTTCTTTAGGTACAGTCATGTTACACATCTAGATGTGTATAAGAGACAGTCAATATATTTCACTGATTAAGACAACATTTAAGGAATGATATGATAAAGCACAAACATAGTAATACATCAATTTAGACCTTAAGATATAGAATAATATGACGGAATATGATGTACAATCATACAATAATCATAAGATATAACAGCATTATTACATCAAGTAAAATATTAATATTTGTTAATTTACAAGTTATAATGACATTAATGTATTTATTATTGAAATAATTATATTGGTATAATTATTAAATGATTGTTTTCATATTATTTATACAAATTTATCATTGTTGTCACTTTGTATTATGATTATGATTGTTATTTCTCATTTTAATACCATGTTGTTATTGTTAAAAATATTTGGTACTCATTTATTTGTTTGAAGGAAAACTGTTGCGATGATGTAGATGGATGCTCTAGCGGATCGGTTTCATTTTCCTCCAGCGAAGTAGATATGACTGTAGGCCCACTACCAACGAAATGCCTACCTGCCAAAGATGATGACAGTATTAGTGATGTAATAAGCAGCAAAGATGATGACAGTGTTAGTGTAATAAGCAGCAGCAACGACAACACAAATGGCGATGAAAGAAAAGAAAAATTTATATGGATTGACTGTTCAATAAACGTAGCAACTCCAAGTCCTCCTACTATTGACTGCGATTCTTCGAGCGGCGATTGCATTTACAGAATTCTTAATCCACCGGAAGTGGAAGAAGATAGCGTCTCTGATTATGATGTTGAGAGCGTGCCTGACTCCGATAGTGGAGGAAAGGTTGGAGGCAATAACATTAAAAGTGAAGATTATGGACCCTCATTAAAAGAAGACAGGAGTAGTTCTAGTAGTAATGGTGGCGGGAACAATAACGGCGGTGGAGGTGGTGGGAACAATAACGGCGGTGGCGGTGGCGGCGGTGGTGGTAATTCTTTCTCCTCATCTGGCAGCACTTAATTAAAATAGATAAATAAATAAATAAATCACTTTAAATGTTAATTACAAACAAACATCTAACAGACCAACACACAGTAACAGTATATGGACAGCATTATATACTCATCATAATAAGCGTTTCGTCGTCTGAACTTCGCATGCATATGCCTAATCGGTATTTTCCTGATACTTAGGTATCACAAAGAGAGAATCAGCACGATTTACTAAGTAAAATATCAATTTCGCAAAAACGTAAATTTAAAGGATACAGTTCACGATTTTTGGGATGACTTTTTTACCCGCCATTTCCCGTTCTTATAATGTTCTATTGGGACCTGGGATCACAACAATAC
>NW_022743067.1:379826-388756 GCF_011630105.1 Anneissia japonica | reverse complement strand
TTTGACCATGGGTCTTTCTTAAGTGATACATAATACAGTGTGACTAGAATATTTATATGTATTTTTAAGTCTTATGATAAACTCACCAATAGGAGACATATTATTAAACAATACGATTGAGCAAAAAGACATGCTTTTGGTCAATGATGGGCTGGTACTCATAGAAACAAAAGCAACAAAAATAAAACAATGTAATGGCTAAATTAAAACAATAGCAATGCCGCATCAATAGTGTAAATATATATATCTGTGGTTTTTTTTTTATCTATAGTAAGTAGAGTAATCGTTCATTCCACTGTAACATTCAAGACCTGATTAAGAAACTAAATTTGATTTTCTATAGTACAGTATACGGAATGAACAATTAAATTACAATTAAACCTGACGGACAATGATTAATATACTTTTCTTATTTTATGGCGGTTCTTGTCAAAAAATCTAGGTTGTACTATGGCGAGCCGAGTTGTCATTTAATCGTAAATAGAGATATCTTAGTTTTAAATATTTAACCCGTCAAGAAATTAATAAGAATTTTTTTTATTAGGCTTGTTTTGATTCTGTACAAATGACCTGGGAGAAATAGACACTTTTCACAATTAAGATAAAGTATATATATACAATTTATTTTGAATTTATAAATGTATTTAAATCAAGAAATTAATAAGATTATTTTTATTAGTCTTGTTTAAGGAGGGTAACCCAGATCAGAGGTAACATTGCTTCAACTGTGGCCCTCCAGTCAATGCCGTGGGACAGTCCCACAATTTTTCTAATGGGTCCACAAAGAATGGGTCCACATTCTTAAAAATTAGTCCAAATTATGCAATTTTTGGACTATTTGAGTCCAGATTTCTCACATTTAGCCTAAAATGGATAAATCTTTTAGAAAATGGGTCCAGATTTTTCATATTTTGGCGTAAAATGGGTCAACTTTTAAGAAATTGGATTGACATTATTTGAATTTACGGGTAAAGTGGGTCCACCCTGATATTGTCCCGCATTGTTGGAAAATCCTGGCTACGGCATTTGCTCACTATACATGAAATTTAATCTTAAATAATATTACAAAAATGCAAAAAATTTCTTTATTTATTAAAAGTTGCGTATTGTGAGTGTTTCCTTTAATTATCTTAAGTTTTAAATTGTGTTAGATAACCTGTAATTAGTGTAAATATGTACATTTTTTTCAATTTTAATTAGAAAGTATAACTGTAATCTATTGTCAATATGTCCATAATTTTCATTGCATTAAAATATTTCTTTTTAGTTTGTTCCAACGGGTCCTGTAAATATCATAATTGATCCAATGCTCAAAGACATGCAAGTGTTACTCAGTGTTTTATTTCTTAATAATAAATAGAATTATAGTAATAAGATACTTAAATAAAAAATTATTTATTTAATTCCAAAAAATCCCGATCGCCTTAATCTCATATAGCACAAATGTTTAGAAAGCTACATATGGTAAAATATATAATGTTTAGTCGGGTAAAACGATAAACAAAATTATACTAAATATACAATGTGCATGCCTAAAATTGAAAACAATGGACTGGAAGCAATTATGGAGCAGCTCAGGTGGAGCTGACAAATTAATTAATCATCGTCAAAATAATTATAGACGTAAAGCAGAATAAGCCATAATTATAGATAGTATATTAAAGATATACACCTATTAAGCAATCAAATAAGCTGTCATTAACTTACATGTGACATTGAAATTATGTAACCTGAAATAGCTTTTTTTGTGCAATGAGACTAATTAACATGGTTTTGGACAAAATAACATTGACTATACGTCCGGAAATTATGCCTATGCAATATGTATCATAAGCCTAAGTCCCAAAGGAATCTCCAAATTAGAAAAATAAAAATAATTATAATGATGTCATTGATTAGGTATAGTAACGGCGCATGTTATAAAAACGGATCAAGCGCAATTTTTTTTATATATATATAAAGGTATTCTCCTATATTATAGAAGTTTTAAATTGTGTTAGATAACTTGTAATTAGTGTAAATATGTACATTTTTTTCAATTTTAATTAGAAAGTATAACTGTAATCTATTGTCAATATGTCCATAATGCTTCCCATAATTTACTTTTTATAGCTTAGTTAATTGGTAATATGCAGGCATTAACTGTAATTAAACCTTACATTTTAATGACAAACATGTGATATGCCCATATTTTGGTATTATATAGCATCATACAAATCACACAAATTTGTAACATACAATTTGATAGTTTGGACAGCGCTTAATAGAATGTTAAGTTTGATACTCGGAATATTTCTATTCGCTTTTGCTTTGATAATTTGCAGAAAGGTGAAGGCTGCCATAAATGTTTTTGAGATGAAGTGCTACCGAAGAGTAATTGCTTTTTCGTGGAGGGAACGAACAAATCAATCAATAAGAGAAACAATTGGGTATTGAAGAAAACTGGCTAATACACTTAATTTCAACAAAATTAATTTAAAATACTTTGGTCACATCAAACTTCACAATTGTTTGAAGAAAGCATTTATGGAAGGCAGAATCTGGGAAAGAGAGGTAGAGGACGGCCAAGGAAACGATGGGAGAAAAACACTGAAAAACTACTAAACATCAGTGCAGTTGAAGCAGGGAGAATGGCAACAGAAAGAACTTCCTTCCGTGTAGCTACCATGGAAGCTACGTCCAACTGAGGATATGCAGCATAAAAAGTAAAGTAAAAAAGTTTTGCAAAAAAAAAATTGTTTGGATGNNNTACAACTGTCTCTTATACACATCTGTTCATGGGTTCGATTCCCATCCGAATCACTTGCGATTTTTTTTTGGGAAGTATTTCGGAACGTACTGAGTATTCAGTTCGATATCATGTCAGGTAGGGCAAAAACATCACTCCTATGATATTTTCCTAACCTAACGCAAACACACATCGACACATTGTTTTTGTGGACCCCGCCATTTACTGGTTGTTTTGTGGTCTGCGGCTCCTACTGTACTGACCCTACGAATGAAAGAAACACACAAAAAATGGTTCTACCATTATGTATCCAACAATCAAGAAAATACAGATTATGTTTAAATTAGTCTTGTTAAAATATTTCTTTTTAGTTTGTTCCAACGGGTCCTGTAAATATCATAATTAATGATCATAATACATGTGACATTGAAATTATGTAACCTGAAATAGCTTTTTATGTGCAATGAGACTAATTAACATGGTTTTGGACAAAATAACATTGACTATACGTCCGGAAATTATGCCTATGCAATATCATAATAAGTTCCAAAGGGATCTCCAAATAAGAAAAATAAAAATAATTATAATGATGTCATTGATTAGGTGTAGTAACGACGCATGTTATAAAAACGGATCAAGCGCAATTTTTTTTTATATATAAAGGTATTCTCCTATATTATAACGCTGGCACTGATAGCTGATTATTCGGGAAATAAGTCGACCTACCCTTTATAATCATCATGGAATCTTCAACCATTTTCGATGTTCAGGACCTACTGATAAATGATTCAACCAACAACGAAAACAATTTTACAGATTCTATAATTAGGGGATACAACTTATCATCTCTCACAAGAGCGCAGTATTTGGCTAGAGTAATCTGCTTCACAATAATAGCAATCTCTTCAACGTTTGCTAATGGAATCGTCATCCTCGTTTACGCCTTATACCGAAAACTTCGCACATACGAAAGCGTGTACATAATCAACCTTGCTATTTCCGACTTCTTAGTAAGTAGTACTGTGATGCCAATTAATACGGTTTATCTAAGAAATTCATGGGAACTGAGTTTTGAACTTTGTAAGATTAAGATTGGTTTGGAACATTCGTTGTTACAAGTGTCTGTGTTCACGGTGATGGCAATTGCTAACGATCGTTATAAAGCAATCACAAATCCCATTCAATACCGATTCAACAGAGACCCGATACGGGCCGTCAAGACCTGTATTTTGTTATGGATGCTGTCTTTTGGAATTTGGATCCCACTTCAGACCATCTGGGGTTTGTTGAGTGGAAATGGATATCGACTTAAAACTACATGTTATGGGTTGCACTTCGTGAACGTCTACAACAACATCATTCATGTTATTCTTTATTTTTGGCTACCTTTTATTGTGATAAGCATTTCTTCTTACCGAGTATACAAAGCCATACTTAGAAGAAAACGTAACTGGGTGAACCAAGTAATATCAAATGCACAGATGCGTTCCAGTAGTAATCATCAAGAAAACGGAAACACCCATTTGGAAGAGACTGAAATGAAAGCTCATCACCATACTCAGGACCTAGACATGAACCAGTGTAATATAATACACAATCAATTCAAAAATGATACTAGGCCTACAACCTCGAATCAACGAAACGATGAAATGGTACTCAGCATGAAGACGTTGGTAACCATCGATGAAGACGATGCTGAAATAGAAACTCATCAATATACAAACCTTGGATTCCAGAACCAAGACGTTGGCCAATCTGGTGTAACCAATGATGCCAGTCCTACACCACAGAATCATCGTGACAATGAATTAGGATTACATGAAAGCAGCTTGAACATCAAAAATCATGATGCTGAAATATTAACAATATTCAAGACTGATTCAAAACCACCAAAGAACAGAAAACTAGGAAGGGTGAGACAAACCCAACAAAACTGTCAGGGAAGCAACCTTCGTATCCTGAAACACATCGTCATTGCATATTATGTCACGTGGTTTCCATACGGTGCACGCCTAACATTATTTGTTGCTCTATTCTACACAAAAAATGATCAGCTGAACTATAGCATTCCTATTACTCCTCTAAAATGGCTATCGTTCTGCAATAGCTTATTAAATCCTCTTATATATTTCATATCCAATCCAAAGCTAAGAGAACATTTATTGAAGTTATTTACTTGCGTCCGCAAATGAGAGAATGCTCGAAATAACATTTTCGTTATGTAATGTTCTGTAATGTATAATTTGGGTGGCCATATTAGTATAATATCGTGGAAAAGTTTAATTAAGTTGTTTTAGTCTGTAAAATGCTGTCTATATAACATATATTCCTGTACAAAGTATGTGTGGTCTATACATGGTATTCGTTTCCTATATTCTCAGGCAATTTTTTTTTCTCAGAAATAATGGCTCTTTCGGCTTCTATTTCCTATAGTTTACTCAAAGCCTGACTATAATTGCTTAATAGTGATATTATTTTGTAACTTAATGTAACAGACCTGAGGATAGGTCAAAATATTGGTTTTCTCCAATAAAGTGTTTCTGAAGTCTATACATGGTATTCGTTTCCTATATTCTCAGGCAATTTTTTTTTCTCAGAAATAATGGCTCTTTCGGCTTCTATTTCCTATAGTTTACTCAAAGCCTGACTATAATTGCTTAATGGTGATATTATTTTGTAACTTAATGTGACTTGATATTACTAATTATATCAAAGTCCCAATGTGAAAGTCGTGTGGTGCAGCAGTTAAGGCAAATCATAATAAAGTCGTGAAACAATAAGAAAGCAGAAAGTAGCACTTTGATGTTGATATTTTATTATCACAAGAAGCAGACTTCTTCAGGTGAAATCAAGAACGACGCTGGTCACACTGCTTGTGTCCTTAAGCAAGACATTTTATCTAACGCTCCGGCATTACGGATCACTATACATACAAATTTAATCTCAAACAATATTACAAAAATACAAAGATGTTCTTTATTTATTAAAAGTGCGTATTGTGAGTGTTTCCTTATCATGTTAAGCATTAAGTTGCATTAGATAACCTGTAATTAGTGTAAATACAATTTGTCTTCACCCACAACCCTTCAATCAGACCTCAAATCACTCATCAATAACGACAATCTAAAAGTACAATCTCTTAACGATCTCTATATCCCATCAAAGCTCTTGCAAAAGATAAGCCATGTTGGAAAGATTGCGTCCGAAACTCGGTGTAGAGGCAATAAGTCATGTTAAGCTCTCACAAAACGAGAGAATGACTGTACATTTGAGTGCTTGTGAGACATGCATGCATTCCCTGTGTTCTGTTCTAAAGTTTTGTTCACACAATCAAATTTTATGTGACAAAAATGTGATATGTGCCCATATTTTGGCATTATTTATTATATGGGTATTTAATGCTCCGTATATGGCAAAGATACTAGAAACATAAAATAGAGTTCTCCACAAAAAAAAAATGTTCCACCGAAATTCATACAAGTAGGCATAAATAAATCGAAACAATAAAATGACAGACACCACAGCGCAAAATCGTATGACCGGACTCTGATTAGTGATAACGTTTTCCTCCATTAATGGAAAAAGAAGGGCGCTGTGCGTCTGGATATGTTTAGCTGGCTCTGTACTTAGCTTAGCCAGAGCCATAGATAGAAAGAGTTGCGACATTGAGAATTTAGAAGCCATTTTGTGTCATACGCGATGCGCGTTCTGTGTCTAACGTGATGTGTGTTCCTGTGTATAATATTGTATAAATACAGTTAGCAGCCTCCTGTATAGTTTAATTCCATTTAATCTTTTTAGCAGTTGAATTTCATGTAACTGTATTTATAGATTTTTTTTAATGATTTCACTACTTTATATCCAATTTCTTATTATAAATACTGTAATAATTTACTATTTTTATGCAGTTCTTTTAAGTCAGGTACTAGCTCTGGCTATGTGACGAATATCCATTCAGACGCAACATGGAGGTATTATTGAGAAGGAGATCATTCGGCAACAGTTCCCTTTGACGCGACAAACCCATGTGTTCCCATATTAACCTATAATTCACATTTTTTCGTTAGCAACAACTTGACAACGACATGCATTTATACGCTTCCAGCAGAGCAGTTGTGCAATAAAGCTTTTGATTTTAACCCATTACATATCTTTATAATGAACAATGTTCCCCTGATTAGATTTTTTCGGACTTTTGGTATGTTATTTTTTGTATATTTCAGGAACGGATTCCGTAAAATATTTATGTTAAAATTACTTCTGTGTTCATTATAATTTTGTCTAAAGATTGATTGGTTCGTCTATAAAGCTAAGTCAGTGTAAAACTGAAAAATACTCATATTTTGGATTGATTTTTCGAATAGTTAACCCTCGTTAACCCTAAAATGACTTAGATTATTATAATCCTCAATCATTTATTAATTAATATCTGTTAAAATTAGAATTGGCGAATTTTGGCCAATTTATGGATTTTGAAGTTGAAATATATTATACTTTTAAAGGTCATGTAAATGTTCCATTAAATACGAAACTTTTTTTGGTGGAAAATATTAATATGTTTGATATTTTATGAGAGATAGATGTATCAGCTTCAAAATGGAAACGATTGCGCAGCCATAGTGATTGACTGTATGTAGTGCGCATCGAGAAAAGAAGGTGCTCTCCATTTCGCCATGTTCAATTTTTTGGTAAACTATGCCTGCTGAAAATGTGATGGCGGGGAACACATGGGACTTCAAAGGCATCGCGCAAACGTTCTTTACGCGCTGCGGCAACTTTGATCTTGGTTCATTTGCATAGCTTCCACTGTTATTAAAATGTAATTCTACTGGAGTAAAACATTAATAGAAAGTGTTGGGAATGATGTTTCCATTACATCTGTTTACAATATCAAGGGCGAGTTTATTCGAGGAAATATATACGCCACGGCATTTATTGAGGCGTTTATTCAAAATGAGGCTTTAGAAGGGGCGTTTATTCAAAGCCGAGCGTTTACACGGGTACAATTACGGGAATGTAAATATGGCTCTTCCCTGATCCACCCATCATGTTTTCAAAAGCACAGTATGCTGTATTTTGTACGATGGTGACGGCAAATGATTCGGCATCTGGGTTTCGGCAAACTGGGATGTCATGATTTCGGTGAACTGGATACGGCAAACTGGGTTTCGGCATAGAGCCCATTAATTTGGCAATCATGGGTTTCGGCAAACTGGATTTTGACAAACTAGTCGGTTACCGTTTCGGCCCCAGTGCTAGACCAATTCGAGGATGGACGCTAAGGGGTGAGCACTGAACTAATAATTTCTACGTTTAGCCTGGTAGGCCACTACTGTCCTTGGCAGAATTTTCCTTCAGATACCTGGTTGGTTGTGCACCTGTCTCCAATATCCAAATATCCAAATTACGGTTGAAGCAAGCGTGTATGTAAACTACCGGAACTGTGTCGTAGACACGTCGGCGGAAAAACATCTTCGAAAATATTGAATTTTGGAATGGTGTTGCTTTCAAATAAAAAAATATACATATAGGTAAGTAGAGAGTGTACCATACTGTAGTTGTACAAGCCTGTATGCCTTCATGGTGTTAGATTTAATTGCGGTATCCATTGTTGTGTTGTTGTTCAGGCCTACATTTTCAGACTGGGAGATTGTGCTCTAAAATTGTTTTGAATCCTTTTCATACAATGGCATTAAACCGGAATATCTGAGTGAAAATGTAAACAACAATAAAAAACAGAGCTAAAGATTTGTTGTTGTGTAATGACATACCGTATAGTCGTAGGCACATGTTTTTGCAACCTAAATTCAACAATGTAATCTAAGTACACTTTAAAAGTAGGCTAAGTGAAATCATTTTAGTTAATTTAATAAAGTGTAATATTATTTATATAGTGACTTTTAATTTAAATACAGTAGGCCTATTATAACAATCGCAAAATATATAACTTCATGATCTTAATGCCGTTAATGTTCTCAACATCATTGTCTGTATATACATTCTATAATTTTTCTATCTAAATCATTTTAATTAATTTAATAATGTGTAGAACTAATATTATTTATAGTGACTTAAAAACGATCTATGGGTCCTATATTTATCAACATTGTTTTTTTCTAAATATTCTATACTGAATATATATATAGATGTGTATAAGAGACAGAGAAAGTGTGGGAAATGATGTTTCCTTTACATCTGTTTA
>NW_022743067.1:377065-378430 GCF_011630105.1 Anneissia japonica | reverse complement strand
ATGTGTATAAGAGACAGTACATATATATATATATATGTATACACATATACATATGTATATGTATGTATGTATGTATATAAATCGGGATAGGATGTAGGGAAAATCTAAACCGTACTTCGAAATGCTATATAAATAAATAGATAAATAATAACAGTGCTCAGATAGGAACATAAGATGTAATGATCATACCAAATGCGGAGGGGTCACCTAAAACTCTATGTGCCGTTAATAGGGGGGAAAGCAGGTTGAACCGCAGCTTTGTTATTATAGGACGATACAGGGGTCCAATAGAGTATTGATTAAAATGTTAAGATTTAATATTACAAAAAAAAATGTAAAAAAATGTGTATTCAGTACATTTTCGACTGTTTTAAAAATTTGGACCTTGTCGATTTGGGGTGGGGAGCATGCTCACCCACTCATATTAAAATAACGCTTTATTATAACATGCAAACTTTACACAATGTATTAAATCAATCAAACAATCAATTTTGTTTTCTGAACTTGTATTCCTATACCTCATGAAGGTATAAAAAAAGAGTGTTTTTAATCTAATGAGATTTATACTTAATTAGGCCTAACTTAACACAGATGCCAAAATGAAAATAGTTTGAATGTATTTCTCAATAGTTCAATCTCTTTTATTTCAGTGTCTCAGGTCAAATCTCCCAATACATCAATAAGTGCGAAGTCGATGTACAATCATTGTCAGCGGAACAACAATGTGCCGGAACACAAGATGCTATCAATAACCGGATTGATGAGGTCTTAATTTTACAAATAATCGTGCGCGGATATTTATTATGATTTATATCACTGGATCACCGGAATTAAATCAAATTTGCCATATGTTTCTTATAAAACGAACAAGTAATTCTCGAACGATATTACATACTTTAATATAATTGGGCCTAAGCATTATTATATTATATTGTATTATATAAAGCTAGAATACTTATATTCTATTTATATTACGTTTATATATTTCTGGTATATATTTCCGAGTATGTAAGAAATAAAAGTAAACTGGAGTTTAATTTATAATACATCATTTTGTGCACTTCTTTTTGTCGTAATTGCGTTAATAATATATATATATTTCATGATTATTAATCAGTATATAATCGAATTAAATATATTACAATCACGAATTCGAATATAGCAGTATTACAGGCTACTATATCTTATAAACACTCTTTCTAAATATATTCACATACTAACAAATTTCGAAACCTTACAGAGCAAGGTGCTGTCGAATTTTACTAAACAGGAAATGACGTCGGTTGCTAGGCTACAGCACATGCATAATCATGAATATTCAGTGACACCTGTTCTAATTAGACTAACAATAAAATCTTTTTGGTC
>NW_022743067.1:370298-377050 GCF_011630105.1 Anneissia japonica | reverse complement strand
TAGTCTAATGAGCACAGGTGTTACTGAATATTCATGATTATGCATGAGTTTGTTGCTTAGCAACCACGTCATTTCCGGTTTTATGTTTTGTTGAGGGCGTCATCGAAAGAATTGCTAGTTTAATAATTGAAGTAGTACATATTGATGAAGCAATTCTTCATTTTTGGTTTAAGCTTATAATATGGATATTTTAGCTATTGAATTTATTACAGTAAACACAGACATTAAAAAGATGAGAAGAGATGCACAATTCCATTTTATATTTATTTTCAAGCACTGAAATCAAGCTGGGACATATGTATACATTTTATATTTATATACTGTAGGTCTATATCATGTACATCCTGCAAAAAACAATAAATCTGATTTTAATTCTCAAAATGTTATATCTTATTATCTTACATGTCTATATTTTTTTTACAGCAAACGGATTACTTTCTCTATTAATAAGTTAAACATTAATAAGTAGGAGTAATAATACAATATTAATAAACATACAGCCTACATATTGCTAACATTATTTTTGAGATTTTGCAGAGGAAAACATTTAAAAAATAAAATTCACACTATATTTTAATTAATTTTATATCCAGAAGCTTGATGAGTGACACAATTTATGGCTATCTATGAATAATTGGTAAGTTCTGTTGCCCTTTCAGTCCGGACATTCTTTCCTGATAGTTGTGGCTTCTTTGTCTACATTGCTGGAATAGAAAAATATTGAGAAAAGATTAAGAAACAGAGAAAGAATTATGATGGAGTATCATTAAAACATAATATATAAATAAAAACCGTGGCAGATCCAGGAGTTTGAAATAGAGGGGGCCCACAGAGAGAGTGCCAAATGAAGGGTTCTCAGCCCCACCATGGTTGGGGCGGAGGTAAGAAACTTTTCGATTATGGCACCGCTAAATGGTCAGAAATGGCACTCTCAGATTTTAAATTTGAATGTAATTTAATTTTTTTTTCTCCAATTTTGTACCATTTTAAAAGATTTAGGGTCCCCCCACCACCCTTGAATCCGCCACTGAAAAATTAGTGAGCACCCCAACCTTAACATTATTGTATTCAGTTATTGCAATGGACAATGCAGCTGATACAACATAATAGTACTTCACAATCTTTATCATATCAGCATTATCACATTAAATATTAATTATTTATAGTAATTATTTATAGTATCATCATATTATGGAATGATGTGAAGATTATTAAATACATGGTATCGGGTACGACTAGTAGATCGCCAGAGCGCAAACAAATTATGTTAACATTTGGATTGTCATTGGTAAATAAAATTTATAAAAAGTGTACTATTCCATAGAAATGAATATATAGATTCATAAATACAGTATATTCAAACAATAAACATAATACTATAACTATATCTTCATACAAACATTTTTCATGATATAATATTTTTTGAATGATTGATTGAATTTATTCAATGCTCAACATGCACAAGCAAAATAACAAATGGATTGATATCAAGAAAAGTAGAAATTACCGAGCATCAGGAACGCCCATTAGGCCGGAGTCCAGCCCATTTCCAATGAGGTCCAATTTAAATATACGCTTGTCTGTCATAAGCTGCAAGATAAACAAAGTATTTCACATTTAGACTTTCTTTTAGAGGGGCGTCATGAGCGTTTCCTGTTTAACAGATACCGGCGCTTTATTTATATTATCACTATTATCATTCTTATTCTTATTTATATTTATTATTATTTATTATTATTATTAGGCTTATTATTAGTTTAGGCCTTTTATTATTACTATCATTAGGCCTATTATTATTATTATTATTATTATAGGCCTATATAAAATGCTCAACTGCTCTGTATATTTGAAAAGGGGAAGTGTGCAACGGGCCACCACCCAAATTATTCAAAAATGGAGTAAAAAATGAAAATTGTATTCATATTTAAATCGTTTCCGGCCATCTAGAGCATGTACCATAGAGGTGACATAATCATAAATCCATATGTGAAAGTCCCCCTGGATCCCCTCTTAGAGGGCCTCTATTTCGAATTTCTGGATCCGTCACTACAAGTAGCCTTATTTGATATCATGGAAGTACACATCCATGAAGATATTAATACAGTATTGATAAAGACGGTGTCGTTTGGGCCCCAGCTCGATTACTTTCGCTGTCCTTTAAAAATAATTAGAAAATATTTTTGTCGGGCTATATAACAAATTTCGATTATTCAAGTTTAAAAGTTGTGTACCAGATAATTATAGAATCTTGGTAATAAATTGCACATAAAATATTAAATGTCAACGAAAAAAAAACAAAAAAAACAAAAAAACAACAATCTACAATGTAAACAACGAACGAAAGTTAACAAGCCCCATGCTGTAATTACTGTAAATAACGTTTCTTTAGCCAGTTTCAGTTAACTTGTGGTTTTTTTAGCGAGTCACTTGGAATGTAGGCCTAGGCCTATATGTTGTTGAATAAAATGCAGCCATGTCAGTGCATGCTTCTGTTTAGGAAATTGTCAATGCCTTCAATGCGGCTGCCTAACAAACTTAGTAAAAACAATAACCATAAAATGATGACAAAATTCCCATTTAACTAGTGAATTAACGATGCAGAATGTTCAATACTGTAGTACTCACATTTGTTATTAATTGTAAAGTCTCCTTTCTAGTCCATTGAGTAATAAATTTAATGTTTACATGTAGAACGCCACCTGGAGTGGTATAAAAACAATTCATTACAGTATTATTTTTCTAAAATGCGCCATTCCTTTATAACGATGAGGGTGATGATGATAAAATAATAATAATAATAATAATAATAATAATAATAATAATCTTCTGTTGAATTACCTTGATTACAGTATGTAGCTGTTTGTTATTCTTTAAAACATAAGGTTTTGAATCTTCACAGCAAAGATACACCGACAATTACAATTAACTTAATGTCAATTAAGTTGATTCATCGATACAAAATCAATTGAATCTTTCAATAACTAGTAAACGTACGCTACCGATGATAAAAAATAATTAACGTGTGACCTTTATTAAAACATGATCGCTGCCCTCTGTAATTACCGATTACTGTATTTAAAATTTTCATCCTGTACGTGTTCCTCAAAGCAATAAAAAATATAATAAGATAAGAAAAAATATAGCAAAACGAGCTTTCACCCTGGCCAGGAATCGGCGCCCTAGTCATTCCTCCCCGACTATCCCTATCCATTCCATGCAAGGTTATGCACCAAGCAAGACCATTAACTATAGGGTTCACTAACTCGGTCCCAATTTGAAACAACTGAACAGAGGGAGGAAAGCACCGCGACCCCTAAGCCATAAATGCGGAGAACCTAGCACTATCAAGTACCTGTCAGTCGAATCTTGAGACTACCTAACTCCGAACTTGCCGTGTTTACTGTGGGCCACCGCTGTAAAGTGGATTAATGATTGAATTCCGCCGTGGGCTCGATACACTTTTTTTTAAATAAAAATTTTGGACAGGCTCAGTGTTCTTATTTTTGACCGATCCAGGCTCAAAATGTACTTAGCCAAGTAGGCCTAGGTCTATTTGGTCTTATTTTTACAAAATTTTTCAAACATGGAAACTTTACAAATTTGTATTAATTAACTGCGTTATAGCGGGTATTACATAGTCACACCCGCTGCAAATATGGAACAGCAGCTTTTCATTTTTTTAAATATAAAAACCTCATCATTTGACATTTTTACCTCAGCCTCAATTTGCTCTTACTTTTTCTGAATTTTTAAGCAATTTCAGCCTCCCCTAACCACCGTGGCATGCTCTGTAACTTGGTTGTCTTTAATTATCAATCTTTGGCAGCACTTTTTATATTCCATGAGGATGAACTAAGTGAGGAGGCAAAACAAAACACACCCAAAAAAAAAACATATTACTATAAATGCTCATATTTAAACCGCAAATCTTCATAAGCGCTGCACCAAACCGATTTTTTTTTTTGCTAAGCGCCATTCTCAAATAAGGGTTGTGTGCTTAATCGAAAGTATATACTACACTGTGTGTAATGAAACAGGGTTTTAAGTAAAATGTATAAAGTGTTAAAATGGATACAATGAAGACACAAACATTTCTTTATATTATAAATATTTATTTACAATGATGCAGGACCTAAAATAAAACTGCTGGACTACAGGAATGCCCAAGATACCTGTACACAAAGTTTATAAGTGCTGTGGTGCTTATTCGAGCATTTACAGTATTTTGTCTAGCACCCAGTAATTGGATATACTGCTTGAATATTAAGTAAACAACAATAATATTAATAGTTAATTTGAAGGCCTAGCAATCATGTATTGCTTGCACGAAGAAAAGTTCAGATACATTTTTCTCACAAATTGACAATAATATTTTTTTATTCAAATAGGATAACAATCTGGATGAAATCTAGGACAGGAGGAACAATAAAACAGATGAAGTTTAATAACAAGTCGTCAAAAGTGTCAGAATAATCTGGATGGATTTTGAAGGAAGACCGGTCAACGTTAAAGTTGGACATTTGCCCAACAAAAGTGTAATAATTCAGACATTTACAAGACAGACTTGGATTTTCAGTTACTATATTGCTGGAGACAAGATTACAGTTAAGGATGAAGACCACTTGAAAGAAGCTTTAAAATGCAGAGGCAATGATCAAGTGGAAGTCCATTCCAGTAGACATAAAAAAGATGCATGCAAGTCATAGGACAGAACCAATGATACATTGATCAACTACCGAAATCATTACAAGATGAAGTATTAAACATCACAAATCTCATTTTTTATTACAACATTTTATACATTTTGCCCAGGCTTAGTTCTTATTTTCTTGTCAATTTCAGGCTTAAAATATTCTTATTTTGTCCTTAGTTTTTATGCAACTTCAGCCTCAGTGTTCTTATAAAATGTTTTCTTATAAAATAAGTAAATGTGAAAACTTTTAATATTGTCTCTGAAAATGTGGGTAGTAATGTCCTAAATGTCTGAATTATTGTACTCTCTTGGGGGTGGGGGGGGGGTTTGGCAAAAGCCCATATTTAGTGTCAAGGAAAACTTTTTGATTTGTCAATTTGTAAGAAAGATTTATCTAAATTTGGTTAGGCAAGACTTTTTGTACACCTTGTCTGCAAATATTTATTTTTTTTTAATTAAAAAAAAAGAATTTGTCAAAGCTAAGAAAGTAGATGTACGGTAGTTATATAGTGATAGTTTGCTGTGAATTATGTTTTCTGTTTTTGGTTGAAATTCAAATTTTGCTTCATGTGTATTCAAATGCAATGATGAGACACTACTTCAAAACATGGTAACTTACTTCAATATTGTTACATAACAGTTATATAAAGTTTACATGCAATGATTACTTAAGAGTGGGATTTTGTAAGATCTCCTTGAGGTGTTTATTTTTGCATAGAGGGCATTATCTTAATGTGTCTGATAAATTTATTAATTTCTTGATTGATTGATTCAGGACCTATGGATTGTGAGCAGTGGTGGCGCCAGTGGGGGCAGGGAAGCATTTCTCTCACCCCCCCCCCGACCCCCTGTCGTCCGATAAACGACTAGGTCGTCGGACCGAAAATTAATCAAAACAATAATTTGCCTATCCAAATAACGCTTTTTTTTTGTGGTCTAAAAGCATCAAATCAAGCCATTAAACTCTCCCCATGGACCCTAACAGTTATTTTTTATTCCGGGCAGTCGACTAAGGCTTCGTAGTCGCCTTGGTCTGGGCCCCTCCGTCAGCAAATTTCTGCCGCAACCGCTGATTGTGAGCTCAACCTGGTTTCCTTAAAATCGCTACACTGTCGCTACAATGTTTTCGGTGTGTACTACATAGCGGTCCCGGACGCAATCATGAAGGCTCCCTGAACTGATCAACCAATCAGCATCGCTGAAAGCTGTCAGCCAAAGCGTGTAGTGAATGTATGGAAACCAAGCTTAAGAACTCCTCTAAAATAATATTAAATCAAAAGCCTTCTTATAAACCATTAGATACCAAAATATTAACCATTAGAAGTTAATTTACTTAATCAATTAAATGTATATATTGTACAGAATGATAAGATAAACTGAGAAGGCAGGCTAATTAATATACATTTTTCATGTTTTATAAATTATGCTATTGAAATTATTAGCCTATGTATGACAGTTATATATGTTCAAGAAATAAAAACTGATAAATGAAAATTGTCTGTTCATTTATTCATTCTTTATTATGTCTTTTATAAACATCGCAATACAATTTGTACATACAGTAAAATAAAAATAAGAATATAATCAAAACACTTAAATTGGGGAAGGGGATTGATGATTATGTAAGGGGAGGGGGTGTGGATCAAACTTACAAAATAATGTGATAAAAAAACAGATTCTAACATAGCATTTGAACATAAAAAATATCATGAATTCCATTCCTATATAGGCCTATGGAACGTAACAGAAGAGAAATCTGACGACTAAGAAAAAAATTCGGCCTTGCCGCAGGACTCAAACTCAGTACCGTACCCTTTTTGTTGACTTTCTCTTCTCTAGAAGCTGAAATCACCTCTAATGGCCGGCGGAAGCGGGGGGGGGTTGGGGGCCCGCCCCCCCCCCACTTTTTGGCGAAAAATATATAATGTTTGGAGATTTTTGTATGATCGGAAATGCAAAAAAAGGAGGGAAGAAGGAGGAGAAGGATGGGAAAGAGAATGTTTATCCAGTACCCGACCGAGTTACATTTTCTTGCAATTCATATTGGCGGATCTGGGGG
>NW_022743067.1:369584-370287 GCF_011630105.1 Anneissia japonica | reverse complement strand
GGGGGAGGGGGTCATTGGTCCTTACCCCTCCCTTGGGCAACAAAAAAAGGGCAAAAAGAAAAGAATTCTAGACCTACCTTTTCAGGACCTGTGAGCTGATTTCTTGCAACGCATGCAACTACTAATTTGTTTATGTATGTATACACACATAAAATAAAAAATGAAAAAAATTTACCTGACCTATTTCAAGAGGGGAAAACCTTGAATTTTGAAGAGCTTTAAAAGTCATTAAAAGACATTTTAGAAGTCAGGAAAGCTCATCTCCCGCCATCTAGAAATCGAAATTTTTCCGGGGGAATCGAAATTTTTCCGGGGGAACCCGGACCCCCTTTATCTTTGGAGTTCATTGATTAATTGAATCATTTTCAAGGGGGGGGGGGACCTTGAATTTTGAAGAATTTAAAAGTCATTAAAAGACACCACAGAAGTCGGGAAAGCTCATTTCCCGCCACCTAGGAATCAAAATTTTCCCGGGGAAGAACCACAGGACCTCCCAATCCCCCCCCCCCTTTCTTTTTGGGATTTATCGATTCATGGAAAAACTATGTATGCAACTTATTCAATCTTTTTTTGTGTATGTATACACACGTAAGGCCTAATTACTGTAATAACAATGGGAAAAAATTATCTGACCGTTTTCAAGAGTGGAAAACCTTGAATTTTGAAGAACTTCAAAATTCAAGGTGTTCCCCTCTTGAAAATT
>NW_022743067.1:357033-369551 GCF_011630105.1 Anneissia japonica | reverse complement strand
ACCCAGAGAAAGGGAGGTTCGAGTTCTTCCCGGGAAAATGTTGATTTCTAAATGGTGGACAATGAGATTTCCCGACTTCTGAAGTATTTTTTAATGACTTTAATTTAAAAAACACCTCAGAAGTCGGGAAAGCTCATTTCCCGCCTTCTAGGAATCAAAATTTTCCTGGGGAAGAACCCCCGGACCCTCCTTTTTTTTTTGGGATTCATCTCATCGAAAAAATCGTATGCAACTACTCGATTTTTTTTTAAATGTATGCATACACACATAACAGGCCTATTTACCATAATGAGAAAGTTTACCTTACCGTTTTCATGAGGGGGAAAACCTTGAATTTTGAAGAACAAAGTCATTAGACACCTAGCTCAAAAGTCGAGAAAGGCCATTTCCCGCCATCTAGAAATCAAAATTTTCCCGGGAGAGGAATGTTGACCTCACCACCTAGATTTGATTCCAGATCTGCATGATTCATATTCCCATTCATCTTATAAACAGTGGCGTAACAGGCCCCCCCCCCCACTTTGAAAAACGTTCCGCCGGCCCTGTTAAAAGTACTAAAAACACAGATGTGACAAGAAGCAATTAGAAAGTAGCCAAGCCAGAGTTGTCAAACCACTTTTCATTGGATCGCCCATAATCATCAAAACAATTATCTGTGGTGGGCAATCAGGAAAGCTACGATGATGCCGTAGGCTATTAAAATGGCACAAGCGAGCAATTAATACGAAATCTTTAGTTGTGTTCTCCGCACAGAGACTAAAATAGTTCCCCACGTAATTTTCACTACGAACTCTGAACAGAATTTCAATAGATCCAACACAAATCTACAAGGTTATCTCCGTACTAATGGACTCAAAAATTAATCTATGTCTATCAAAATATTTAGCTTTATGTTACTATAGCTTAAAATTTATAAACGTTATAAATATGTAACTTTAAGGCGTCCACTGTCTGCCGATTGAATTGAAACAGACTCTATTAAGTACTATGTTTGTACACAGATAACGAATATCATTCTAACTGATAATAATTTTATTAATGTTGATCTGCATTTTTAGGTTGTTACAATTTTGTGAATGATACCATACTAATTCAAATATGTAAATACTGTCATGATATTAGCCTTTTTGTTATCGTGGGTTCCATTCTACAAAAACACAATGGACAGTGTACTAACTACTAATGTGTGGGAGGAGGTCGACCAGAGTATGTCTCGTAAGAAGCGAGATCCTGATCAGGACTTGGCGCTAAACAGGATGAATACACTTAAAAAACATACAGCTATGATACTTCATCGTGTTAGTGTTGTAAATAATGGACAGACAACCAACTTGTCTATGGCAGAGAGATCAATTGATAGGGCACAAAGAGCCAGCGATCGTCATGTTTCCAGGATGAAGGGACAGTTAAAACAAGAGCTTTTGGATATGGAAGCCTCCCGTCGAACATTCGGACAACATTCTCTATACGTAGGACGGCTGGAGAAAGAAGACGAAAAGAGAATGCTTCAGAAATTTGGACAAAGAGGAAAATATCAATATTCAATTCGATCAGAGATGAAGAAAGCAAAAAAAGTAATGGATTCGTACAACGTACGTGAAGAAAAGGCGAAGAGATTGTTGAAACCTGCTCGGCGAGCGAGTTTAGTTGCTTTAAACAATGCAGCAATGTCACTTGGAAGTGAACCGCCTAATGGGAACAAAGAACTAGAAATGAAAAATAGTAGCTTGTTACCATTAAACGACAGTGACATAAATAATGAAAATGAAGACTCGAGTATGACTGCTAGTAGAGTTGATGATACGGAGTTGGAAAGTGTCGTACAACATTTGTCTCCGGACTCGGTACTCAAGTCGAAACAAAAACCCGATTCTCAGAAACTGTCGGACATTATAGACGAGCTACAGACATTTCCTATACTTGATTGCAATCATGGAGATGATAGTAATTCCAAGGCAAACTCGCGAGAGGTAAAGCAGCTTAATATTAGTGTGGCACTGCCACCAATAAAGGTTCAACGAGCTTTAGTTCAAGCCCAAAACCAAGGATCATAGTCCGACATGGTTTAAAATACAATCGGTAAACGTTAAGATTACAATATGAGCCACGGACTGTTTCATATATAATTATATATACATAAGTGATGTGTTGTATGTCCTAGGTATCGTTAGAACTAGACTGCGTCATAAATATCAAAACAGGGGTTGACAGTATTTAAATATTTTATTTTCCTGAGGATTGCATCAGCGTAACTTGTTTACATTGCACTGAACTAAGTAGAATACAATAAAATATAGTTATCCCTTCGTGGTAAATTTGTAAATAACTGTTGTGTATATTGAACTAGGTTATGTCAAACCATTCATTGATGCTTGTCTACGATGCTCGCTTTATATTTCAATAGACATATATATATATATATATATATATATATATATATATATATATATATACATATATACACAAATAGATAATATATAGGCCTATATATACATAAATTATTCACATTAAACATAAGTACGCTGGCGATGTAACTTTGGTAGATACACAAATGCAAATAAATATGTGGTTGAAGCAGAGATCGACAGAACGGAAATTTTTATTCAAGAAATAAACTTGGCCTCAGTACTTCATCAGATACACATATAAATTGGAAAATGTAGATGAACAAACACATTAATTGTAAAATATATATGTATACATATAAATTGTAAAATTTATATATGCATATATAAATTTGTAAATTATTATATAGAATGTACCTATATATTTTTCCTGTTAGAAACCAGTTATACATTTTGAAAGAGCGCCATCAGCGTCTTTTTACATCGAGAAACTTTTCATTTTGTTGAATTTGGATCATGGGAAAAAGTGTACTACGGAACGCCATTTAGTGCAAAGAAGTAAAATGGAACGTCCCTGGCGCCACCAGAATCGATTATTTTTAATATTTTCACTAATTAAGACATGGAATCCAGTCTAGATTATGCATCACACTAAGTCCTTAAAAACGTGTATACATGCCGCGCGGTAATATTTTGTAATTTAATAGTTTCATGCATCTAATCAATACAATACTCAATAAAAAAAAACTTTGGATTATTATTGTTAAGTAAATACTGTAAAACATACAGTAACAAAATTTAAATATTGTGTATAATTTACAAGAAAAGAAGCTAAAATAAAGCCGGAAAAAAAAAACTTAGTGTTTATTTAAGTGTATATATAAAAATATAGTTTTTCTTATACAGTGACATTTATAATTGAAAAATATCTAAAAAGTATTAAAAGGTTTTTTTTTTAGATTGAAAACCTTTCACTACATAGACCTTTGAATTACTTTCGATCCAATTTAAGGGTCTATGCAAAAATATAATGAACACAAAGTACATGCTCGTTTAGGATGTACTGTCTGCAAAAAGAAATCGGCAAAACTTACGAAACTTCAACTAAACCTAAACACAATCAAATGTAGGAATCTATACAAAGAATAAAACAAAAGTAAAAGTTCACTGTCTGTTAACAAAATTAGACAATTCAAATATGGAATAAAATTGTACATCTTGACTTAGCATTCACTTAAGCCGGACACTCACTGCATCGTAAGACGGTCCGACGACCGTCGGACACCGAATCCACGTTTGCTTCTGACGAGCGATAGACGACACAACGCCGTCTGCTGATTGTCAGTGGCAATCTGAACAGATCCACATTAAAAAGACGATCCGTTGGGTCCGCGCCTTCGCGTGCGTTCTTTGTCGCATTGCCGTCGCGTCGTCGTCGCATGCAGTGAGTAACCGGCTTTACAGATTTTGAATGGTCTCAGGGTTCGGTCTTCAATTAGAGGGTTAGCTTTGTGTTAGAAGTTTGAAGATTGTTAATTGGTTTGTTGAAAAACCAATTAATTGGTGGGGTTAGTGGGGTCACGGAATCAGAGGGGTCTCTAAATGGATGGTGCACTGTATTTATTTGGGCAAGGCACTTTATCTACAACGGTTGCCTCTCTCCACCCAGGAGTACAAGTGGGTACCTGGTAGGTCCGAACACAACTGCGCTGATTACTAGCTGCAATATTATGGAATTCTCCCCAGGGAGCTGAGTATGTGTTCTATATGTGTTTGATCCAATGACCGGGGTAGTAATGTGAAGCTCTTAGAGGCATTGTGCATGAAGCGCTATATAAGAGCGATATATTATTATTATTATTATTATTATTTGAAGGCTAATAACTTATTTAAAATTAATATACAAAGTTCAATTGTAACTCCCTTATTTTTTAGTACAACCCAGAAATATCTCAAATTACAATTCAACTTAAAAATAAACCTAAACAATAATTAATTTATATTTGATATGCCTGTATAGCACACATAACAGCAGAAGATGCAGGGTGAAAATATTTTATTTTTTACTCCAAAAATTTAAAATACTTAAGTAATTTTCTATTATGAGAATGAATAAATATAATACATTACATTTCTTGTTCTTCTGTATTAAGTAATAAGATTCAATTTCTGATAGCAATACCAGCAATAAGTACTATTAAGTAACAATTTAATTAAGTAACAATTAACAACAATAATTTTAAACAATAATTAGGGAGGTTTTAAACTTAAATAAACAGATAACATATAAGAATAATGTTAAAATATCATGGTCACAGACTTAATTGATCAGAATGTTAAGTAGGTATATACACGTACTTACTTTTAAGCCAGTCAAGTGGCTTGGCTCAACGATTAATTCAGGGAAGCTGTATTAAACACACGACCTCATGGTTTGGGTGGTATAACCAGTTTCCTCAGATAAGGACTATAAACTGTAGGCCCATTTTTGAAGATCCCAGGATACAGTATAATTAAAGAAGAGAAAATTGGGGTACTTCTGCTGTTGCCTGGACCTGAAACAAACTGACACGATGGGGACATTTTGGGGAGGAGAAAGTTGGAATGAGATTGTCCAAATACTTTGTGACCATAAGCATGCTAAACAAATATTTGCAACAATTCAACATTTATGTTTAAAATAAATCCAATATCTAATGAGAATTACGGTATGGTTGATAATTCTCATGAAACACAGACACAATGCGAAAGATATGAGGCATTTGTTAACATGAGTAATAAAAATGTGCAATATACTTTAGTACAGAGAAGCTGTAAACATTTACTCATAACTTGCGCAATAGTTAACAGATTACAGTAAATGACCCATAATTTTAAACTTCTAACATAAAGAATATAGATATATTAAAAAGTCAATCTTCTTGTTTAGGTTTGGTCATGGATGCTGATTTTGGAATGTCATGCTTCATATGAATATGAAACATTCTCAACAAAAACAACAGCTCTCTTTAGAACTATCTACGTGGTGTACCGCGTCACTACTACTCACGTACTAGTCACCAATTCTTCCCAATTCCTAGTTACCATCCCCCTCCATTTATAAAATATTTCACACTTGCTTCATCCTTACTTTTACTCTTTAAAAAATTTGTCATTTTTTTAAATCAAACTTCTTTCATGATATTGTGGAAAGACAATGAATCGAACCAAGAGAGAGTCTTTATCTTGATTTTTCCGTTGTCAGCCTTGGCATATATCTTGTTGCTATTGGCACAGTGACTTATGACACCTACAGTAGAAATAAAATGAAACAATAATTATAAACACTCATATGAAAGATATTAAAACATCCTTTTACAAAAATTCCCATGTTATCATACAAAAAATGACAATGTCAATGCATGATAATTATAATAACATTAATATTATATAATAAAACCAATAATAATAAAAGTGGTGTGAAATAGCTTGTATACTACTGTAACTTCCACTTGCATAACAGAAGACACAACCGAAATACTTTCTAGCACTTTGAGGCACTAAATAAAGGCTTGCTAAAACATGATAAAGAAAAAGCTCAAGCTAAACTGACCATCCTATCCTATATACAGCTGAGAAAAAAGATACAAAAAATTACATAGAACAAAATGGGTAGATTTTAAGCCTCATCTTTTAAATACAGAAATCGATGGGGACTTACATGCACCATCACATAGCACATTCCATAAGTTTGAGGCAGCATTGACATTAATAATTGTACGCCATTAGATAAATTTTAAACGGCTTGGTAGATGGATCTTAATATGAGCATATGCAGCAGTGCTTAATTGATTAAGATATGACATATCTTTCTTTAAGTGTTGAGTGATGAAGAAATTTAACAAAAATTAAAATCTTAAATTCAATGCACTTTTCATGGGTAACCAAAAGAAAAGGTGTTTTATGGGGATGATGTGTTGGGATAAAAGAATGCTGGTAAAGTGTCAAAAACACAGTGCACATTATAGATCTCTAAAATACTCAAGAAAATTATATACAGTTACACAGGTTCTGTTCCATGTAATATCAAAAATATTCCAAACACTAAATGTGAAATAAGACCAAGAACACAGAGATTGGAAGGCATGTTATAAATGCTACTGTAAATAGTTATACACACTCGACAATACAGAATACCGAATCCTTCAGCCTTACCTGTTACTTTCATCTTCCCTTCAATTTGTTCCCGAGTGCAATCAGCGAACTGTGGCTTATCCGGTATGGTGATCTCACGACCGTCAAGTTCCACATAAGTTTTCAGCTCATTCGGTACCTTGACTACAATGTCTCCTGTAACATTACAAGTAAATTATTTCAATCATTTTATTAAGTTTATACACAATAATGAAGCTTCATTGCAATGGATCTTTCGGGCGTGTCAAACTTGAACACTGATCAAAATTTTATTTGTTAACTTTTTTTCTCTTTTGTGGTGGATTCACCACATTTAATCATCATAATCATAATACTTTGTTTATTACATATTATGTTCAATCTAAATGAGTACATTTGGTTTTGTTAATACCCACACTATTTGTTAATACATATTCTTTAGCATAGTTTATTCTATGCTTTCATCATGTATAATATAATATATTTCTTTTATATTTTCAGAAAATTTACTAATATTTTTACTTTATTTGTAAATTTTTAGCTTTTTCTAATTATGTACATAGTGATTTTACATGTTTTACAATATCATTCATTTGTATAAAATAGATCTCATACATTTTTCTACACATTTAAAACATCTCTTAAATACAAAAAAATAAAAAAATAAAAAATCCTGAACTACACAATCAGAGTAGGCCCAAAGTTTCAACATCATATTTGAAAACAAAAATATATTTTTAGTCAATTTTCTTTTTTTTTTCTTTTTTTACTTGTTAACTTTGTATATTTAGTTATTGCATTCAATTAAAAATATGAATGATAAAAAAAATTCCTTAAGTGGATGAAAATAATACATTAAAAATGCATTATATTAATGCATTATTTTTCATAGATAGCTGTCAATCAATATAAGGATATTGGTAGTAAAACACTACAGTGTAACTCAACACAACAATTGTTTTGATTTGTATTTCATTTAATGTTATTAATTTATTTAATCATATTAAGTGAGAAATTTCATTTAAGCAATTTAGTTTTTACAAGATTTTTAAGAGAAAACATAATAATAAAACCAAGGAACAATACCCATTTGTGGCCTAAAAGTGGAGTGTCAACAACTACGTAGGATGTATTAAGTTCTAATTTTCGCATGCTCTAATACTTTTTCTGTGAACTTCAAGCGGAACCTAACTTACCCTCACTATTGTTGATGTATATATCTTTGTGCCTGATTGCATAAACATCAAGTGATCCTCTTGTCAGCTCTGAATGTAACGATCCATCTAGACTGCCTAAGTTAAAACATAAATATATATTCCATTAGGTTTATGTTATCAATATGTAAATGTGGGAGAACATCTAAAGCTGATTTTTATGTTGTAATTTCAAACTCATTTTTTCTCTTGTCATATTCTTGATTTAAAACCTTCCTTTTAGTAATAAATATAAATTACTTGTATATTGTTTGATCTTGATGTACAAAATACTTGGATTGAACACTTACATTGGACAAAAAAAAACTACCCAGTACTTGGTTTAATAATTTAACTTATTTTATCCAATTTTTATAGAGAATAACCTATGCAGAGAGCTGATAAGAGCATTGTTTGATTTTGGGCAAACAAGTTCTTTCGCCAAAAAACAAGTAGCAAAGTACATGGTTTGACCTTTATATAAAATACATAAAACTGCACATATGTATTGTGTATTGTGGTTTCTAAAGGTATGTCAGACAACAGGTAGCCTTTATTCTCCAGCCCATGAACTGTAATTAGACAGAAGGTGCTAGACAGTGGCAAAATCCTGGAGTATTGACATGGGATGGGGAGTGCCGATTGTTAAATAAGGGGTTAACCTGTAAAAATATGGCTACTTTTTTAATAATTAATTACTCATAGTTGTAGGTTAAAATTTAATTGTTACTTTGAATTTTAGAATATTTATATTTTGTAAATATTTTTTTTCTAATTATAATGTAGGTTTATCCTTTTGTGTTGTATAATTTTGTATCCACATTTAGTATTTGAATATTGTAATATTAATTTATTTGTAATTACTCGTAATTCTTGTGTATTTCAGAATAGGTATTTGTTATTTTCTTCTATATGGTGATCCTGGTTTATACTTTATATATGCGTATTGCCATGCAGGGCATTATAGCTTAATTGTGTGCCACTTTGCAATTGCAGTTTTTTAACACTGCAATAAATAAATTAAAAATTGAGCGGAATTATTTTGCCAACAAATTTTCAGTGAGAGGCATGCAAGCTTCTTTTGGAGGCGAATGTATCCCCCCGGCTCCTTTCAGTGGCAGCTCGAGTATACATTTTTTTTAAATAGGGACCTCTGGGGCCAGAAATGGCACTCTACTACTAGGTGTAGGCCTATTTCTAAATGTTTATTTTTTGTTTTGTTTTTTTGGTATGACTGCCCGACAAGCTCAGCAGGTATGGGGGGGAAGCTCGCCTTGTCCGATGGGGGAGCTAAGCCCCCTGCCCCCACTGGCGCCACCACCGGCACTAGTGCTAGAAGTAGACATCTTTTATGATTTTGTTTAAATTGATCTGAATTTCTGCCCTCACACATACCAATTTTAATGTTTCCTTCCTTGCTTTTTAGGTTGCATTCTCCATGGAGGTTTCCCGTTATTATGTCTCCACTTTCGCTTTGCATTGTTGTTGCGTTTGCATAAATATCACTGCATGTTATCGTCCCATCCTCCGATGTTAGTTTCACCACATGACCTTGGATTTTACCAGTTTTGATTTCCTGGCAAACAAAAAAATTAATATAACAATATAACTACAAAAAAATCATGTGTAAAAATATGGTTTTTGAGGTAAAACCACTGGTTGGTCATACATGGTGTACCGAAAGTTCATCAGAATTAACATTTTTAAAATGTCAACATCATTATCAAAATCTTTATATTCATAATAATCATTGTAATTTGTAGAAATTGAACTTACACCTTCACCTCTAGTAGTCAACGAAACATTTCCTAGAAGAGATTTCACACTGACAATACTTCCCCCTTGTGTAGATGCAGTCACCTGACCTGTCTGTAAAAAATAATATAAACATAAACTTTTTAGATTGCTACTATTAATACAAATATTTGCACCTTATCATCATCATATCCAACCCTTTTAGGTTCCTCAGATCACCGTATTTAAAGCTGGACAGTCACTGCAACCAACGGTCGTTGGTCCACATGATTCTATGGAGAATGGAACGCCACAAGCGCAATGGATCATTCTTAATGAAGTTTCTTTCAGACTGCCATTGTAAATAAGCAGACGGCGTTGTGTCGTTCAACACTCACAGAGAGCCTAGTTGGATTCATTGGCCATACACCTCGGTGAGCGCCCGGCTTTATTGCTTACCTTCAAGGATTTCATAACACAGTCACCTCGTTCTGTTTCTAAATCACAATTTTGGTTCTCAAATTTTTCAACACAAACATGTCCTAATCCAGTGGTTTTAAGATGTAAATCTGAAATCATTGAATGTATAATGTGGTAATTAACATTAGAAAGCACATGTGGTATTTACAAAGAAGAAAAGATGATAAGACAACCTTGTTTTTTTTTTAACCTACATAGTTATGTGATATGACATTTTTTTTAATTGTATAATTAAACTAAAAATGTATTCACTTACAGATGGATTTACTGTACAGTTTAAGAAAGAATGTGGTCCAGGGTTAAAAATGTTCCAACCCACTAATTATTATATTCCAAGATCAAAATTATCAACAGTATTTCGCATGCAGCAACTTTTTCTGCTGGTTGGTCCATAGTGCAACCTTCAGTCGGGACAAAATTGGTCGGACAGACTAACTCTAATCCTCTGAAATTTAGCCAATGACTTACTAACTACATTAGGCCTAAAAATCTGTTGTTTTGGAAAATAAGGGCTGATTTCTGTACACATTTTGTTGAAAATTAGGATCTGACCTAACATCATGGTTTACAACAATGTTTTGCAGTAGTTACGATTCTGCGCACCTATTCCTAGAGATTGTCCACGTAAATTTGCGCTAGTTTTTGATGTATCAATTAAAATATTATACTAATACTAAGTATTGTATAACATAATACTTTTATTATAGAGGAGGTATTGGTAGGGCAAGGGCTTAAATTTTAAACTTAAAATGAAGTGGAGGTAAATTTAATCTTTAGTCTTAAAAAAATTGTATATATTTTTGTTGCTATATAGTAAGGCCTGTGCGGGCAATAATATTTTCCATGCAAAACTTTGGCTTAGAAATACATCTGCGCATTTTGGAAAATAAGGGCCGATTTCCGGGCAGACTTTGCCGAAAATTAGGCTTTGAACAAATCTTAATATTATAACCAATGCAATTATGCAGCATAATTCCACCCACCTATTTCGCAAGCGATTTTTCACACAAATTTAAGCTGATTTTTTTAGATATCCTCCGCACAATTAAAAACCTTTTACAGTATCATATATGGCCAAGGACTAGACAGACTTGGGTATTATATAGATGAAGGACAATAAGTGATTTTACTTATTACATGTCAACTTACCAAAACTCATTGGAATCTCGACATACCAGCCTAAAATAAGAGAATTATTATCAAAGTTCTGAACTTGTTCCTCATTTAGAAAACCACCTTCAATCGCAAGAACATGATCATCATTCAGGCTAACATCAGCAGAGCATGACTCTTTAAATGTATGTTTAATAAAATTCGACAGTTTATCGCCAGAAATTGGCGACCGTAATAACAAATGAACAAAGATTCGGTCCGATGACGGGAATTCGATGGGATTCAGGGGGACCACTCGCATCGGAAAACTTGTGTTGCTGATGATTTTACCAAAAGAGTTATTAAGCTCAAAGGCCCAGGACCTAATTTTAGCAGTTTGATCATTATCTGCTGTTTCAGTGCTAGTAGTAGTATATGAGCGCTCACCAACAGTGCGGCTACTGATATTGCTAAGCCCGGGCCGTAACATATGGCTGAAGTTCACAGGCGACTGGTGCAGTTTTTCCTGCGGCATAACGTATGAGGCGGCGACACGTTGTCGGCACAGCCGAGGCCTAGACAAATCCCAACTAGGCCTAGGCCTAGTTTGTGTAGAACCATATCCACATCTGTGATCTGCAATCATTACAGATGGTTTCGAATGCTTGATTATGCGGTAGAGACGATGCATTTTACAAAAAAAACAACAAGAAAAACATCAAATAAAACAATATAAATGTTTTTGCTAGCCTCGTTCCTCCCCACACGTGTACTACTTGTCTACGTGTAAACAAATACAAAAAGATGATTGGTTAATCCAATAAACAGTGCCTAGATAAGTTTAACGTTTGACATCCTTGGCCGACTTACAAATTTGGTATGACGCGCACTGAACGCAATTGTTTCACTGAGAGCCCAAATTTACGGAATGGGTATCGTTATTATTATTATCGTTCTTATAATGTTATTAATATTAATAATCTTGTAATTATTATTCTTATTATTGTATTATCTGAGCCACATTTTCAAATTCTAAATTAAATCAATCAGTGAATCAATAAACAATCAATCAATTACAGTAGCAATAATAATCAATAAGTCAATCATATAAACTGATAAATTAACTTAGTGTCGGTTTCACAGGGACTTCGCCCCTACCCCGTGAATTCGGTCTCCTACCTCTACTTTAAATGCTAAGTCTGTCACAGTTGTCCACATAACGGCTTTTCTTACCACTTACTGGTATTCTCACATTATTGTCCTTTTTAATGCTTTTTGTAGTTTCTGAATATTCAAATCTTATACTTCTAACTTTTAATTTTTATTTAACTTGTTCAAACATAAATTTCAATACAAAATAACTACAAAAGTAACGAAAGCTTGGAAGTAAAGTAAGCTATATTTTATTTCAAATAGGCCTAATTCCAATACATTAATAATCACTTGATATAACCTGATGATGAAGGGCGATGCCCGAAAACTTTCGTGTACTCAATGAACTACTTCTGGCAATACTAGACAC
>NW_022743067.1:344935-356957 GCF_011630105.1 Anneissia japonica | reverse complement strand
GAATATAACACATTTTCCTATTATCATCACATAAGCTTAATCTATAAATGCATATATGATTGAGGCAAATTATATTTCATTAAAAAAATTTGCAGTAAAGTGTGATGAAATTAAATTGACTTTCGCACTTAGTCAAATAAGACAGAAATATAACAATGGGAAATGTACTGAAAGTGATATTTTACATTGTACAACCACTAGTTATCTTTAGTACGACGAGAGAAATATACGAAGAAATGTATTGTATTCCGAATGTAGTGCATATAATCTATAACTTCTTCCTCAAATATCTTTAAAGCAACGTCTACCTCGTGTTGTTCTATATCGCGGATTATGACATCATCAAGTCTAAATCGTCGTTGTACCATCATGTCTGAAATTGTACAAAAAGATAATTGTCAATACGAACTGTCTTTATTGCATTTACGATTGTCGCAGGCTTTTATTTTATCTACGTAGGCTTAGTGTTTTAGTGTTGTCTCACAGGAAAGTTAGGTCTACGTATTACAGAATATGCATCCCATCGAATAATAACAATAGTTAGACACGGGAACATTTTCAAGAACAACAATGATACATGCATTTTGCATAAATGTGCCAGCTATTAGGCCCTACATTACTTTCAAGTTGGAATAGATAATTAGGCATTCGGCATAATTATGAAACATCACTGTCGATTTGAGGCGTACGTCGTGTACTTGCAAAAGATTCATTTTTATAACAAATTTAAACCAAAGATTGGAGGATCGAACCCGGCCCGTGATGAGTAACTACATATCCTAACCACTTGACGACCTGGATTGTTATATTGTGTCATTATTATTATTGGGTCGGGATACTGGTATTTCAGATTGTTGGGTCGGGATTCCGGCATTCTAAAAATGGCTTTCGGTGGTTTCGACAAACAAGGTTACACTGTAAAAACAGCAGGAAAGATTTAAACGCAAAGCTCCACGCAATATTGCCGTAAAAGTACAGCCTCCCTACGGTGTGATTATTCTTTGAAAATGTATAAGTAGGAGTTTGAAACGGATCAGAATTACCATACTTTTAGTTATCGTGGTAACAAAAAATTTATTACAACAGCGACAACATGAACGAATATTCCAATTTTACGTAAATTAAACATTTTATTTGGGAATTATAATAGTATATAGTATATGTAGCATAAATTTTCTAATTAGTGAAATATTAGTTATGCAAACGAGCAATTAGCATCTCCATGCACGTACCAAAAAAACAATAAGCTCCCTTTTATTACCATCTTGCATTGTGCAAAGTTTGAAACCAGACTTTACGAAACTTTAGTTATCGTGGTAACTACAGTAGCCTAACTTAACTGATTAGTGAAATATTGATTATGCAAATGAACAATTAGCATTCATACACGTAGCAAAAACAATTGGCTCTTCTTATTACTATCTTGCATTGTGCAAAATTTGAAACCAATCAGACGTACCAAACTTCAGTTATCGAGATAACTACACTAAATTAGCTGATCAGTGAAATATTACTTATGTAAAATGAGCAATTAGCATATTTACACACGTACCAAAAACCATATGCTCTGTCTTGTTACCATTTTGCCAGTTTTTTTTTTACCAGTTTGAAACCAATTGGACTTTCCAAACCTTAGTTGTGAAAATGACAATGACAACGACAAAGACGACGATGACAACGAAAAAGACGACGACGACAAGTACAACGACAACATGAAGAAGAACATAGACAAAAACAATAGTGATATTAATAAAATTCGACAGATTATCGCCGGAAATTGGCAACAGTACCAACAAATGAACAAAGATTCGGTTAGATTACGGGGTTCGATGGAATTCAGGTGGACCACTCGCATTGGAAAACCTGTGTTGCGACGATTTTACCAAAAAAGGTATTACGCTCAAAGGCCAGGACCTAATTTTAGCAGTGTGTTGATAATTATTTGTTATTTTACTAAATGAGCGCTCACCAACATTGTGACTGCTGACATTACTAGGCCCGGGCAGTAACATTTGGCTGAAGTTCACAGGCAACTGGTGCAGTTTTTGCTGCGGCATAACGTATGAGGTGGCCAGAAGTTGTCGGCACAGCCGAGGCCTAGACAAATCCTAACTAGTTTTTTGTAGAACCATATCCACATCGGTGATCTGTAATCATTACAGATGGTTTCGACTGCTTAATTATGCGGTAGAGACGATGCATTTTACAAAAAAATATCGAATAAACAAAATAAACTAGAAACTATGTTAAATAGAATATGAACCTAGTCTTATCATTCCTGGTAAATCTGAGCTCGATTGGATCATGCCTTTTTTACCCAGTAAAACGTTTGACGCTACATTTAGGAACACCAGACCCTGCATTATGCAAACGCACATTGTGCAAAGAACATATGTTTTTCGTGACAGAATTAGACTTTAAAGCCAGACTCTGAGGGAAAAAGGTCTTGATATGTTGTACTTTTTCACAAAAAGCCTGGTGATAAGAATTCACTAGTTTTCGAGAAAGTGCCAGATAAAAAAGCTTTTTATCTTATTATTTCTCATAAATAAAACATGTGTTTTTAAATTTAGCAAAAAAAGCCATACAAAATAAGTTGTTTAGTAAATTTGTGGTCCTAACATTAACACAAATGTGTCATCATACACATCATTTCATAGATAATATTAATAGCTTTCATATCATACCAAATATATATTTTAATTGAATCTTCCAGTGATGGACTAGCATCAAAATACTATTTTTTGGTAAAAACGTGTAAAATTTGCCATTTTTTGGTCAAATTTGGCACTTAAATACAAAATTCAGCATGGCAACACCCCATTCCGTGTGAGGCAAGAGCAAGTGATGAGTAGTCACCTTGTTGCCAGCTTGTAACAAATGATGCCTACGAAAAAAACATTTTTGAGTACTTTCAATCTGATGGCCACCCGCCTAATACCCCCATTCACTGTATCAGTAGGCTTTTGGTGTAAAATTGTTTAATATAATATATGTCTATTTCACCTAATAGAATATTCATAAAATGACGGTAATTTCCCGTATTACTACTTTCACGATTTCCTTAAGATGTTAGCGAACTTTTAGCTTTTGAGTGTTGATTCTGGAATGATTTACAAATGGTTTAGACTGCTTGATCATGCGGTAGGGACGATGCATTTTACAAAAAATATCGAATAAACAAAATAAACTAGAAACTATGTTCAATAGAACATGAACCCAGTCTTATCATTCCTGGTAAATTTGAACTCGATTGGATTGTCTTTTTTTATCCAGTAAAACGTTTGACGCTAAATTCAGGAACACCATACAGACCCTGCATTATGCAAATACATATGTGCAAAGGACATATGTTATTTGTGACAAAAGTAGACTTCAAAGCCATGCTCTAGAGAAAAAAAATGTTCTTGATATGTTGTACAATTGACGAAACCTCGGGAGCGGTTAATGAGCGGTTAAGTGCTTTTTGTGTCAGAAAAATCAGTTGTACAACATATCAGAAAAAAAATATTTCCCTAGCTCTAAATTATTATTAGTGACTGAAAAAAGTTGGAATGTTGACTGAGCGTTATTGTTCCTGCTTCTTGTGCTAAATCCACTTTGTTGAGAACTAAAAATTGTACATACAAACAAAATTTTAAACCTGTATTTAAAGCTCTAATTTATCGATAAATATTTATATTTTACCTTGATGTTGCTAAATCGTTGTTAAATAAAGACAATTAAAACACAAGGTTCTTTCTAAATGGTATTATTGCTGTCTCTTATACACATCTAGATGTGTATAAGAGACAGATATATATATATTAAAAGTATGAATATATAAAAATATGTTTTTTTAGATTAGATATAATTTGATACATTATTTGCATTGATTCTCATATTGGCCAAATCTTATCCTAAACAGTATTAGCTATTCCTTCTCAACATTTTCAGCGACTTTTCTTTGCTCCCGGGTTCCGAACTACATGAGATGTACTCCCTACTGGTGGTATCGGATGCAACATTGCATCATGATGGTTGTCACTACGAAGGAATTGTTTGACAGTAGGCTGCATGCGATTTGATGGTCTGGTGGATTGTGGTTCATCCCAATGCGATCGTCCGCTCGCGTGCTTGTTGCGAGTTACTGTCAGTTGGTTTTGGGGCCTATCACCAGCTTTAGATTTGGCGCTTGTATTCCAAACAACATTCTGTTCACCACGATGAGATCGCCGTTCATGGGTTTGAGATGTTCGTTTATGTGATGGATTCACCACGCCTTTTCCTGTCATTTTACCTGCCGTTGTATTCACACTGGCAGACCTAACATGTGGATTAGTATCTATAGGCTTGGAAGTATGTCCAGCCGTAGGCACTGAATCCACTCTCTTCTTCGAGTTTAATTGTCTCTTGTATGCTTCCATCGAAGCAGAATATAACTGGGCATTTTTGCCGATGAAAGGAAGTATTTCCTTTGGCGGATCGTCGAAGTTTGACCCATCGAAGGTGTCATCATTAGGTTCACTGGAGTGTGTAAGAGTACCACGGTCAGTATCTGCGTGCCTTGAATGTTTCTTAGTATTTATTTTTTGGTTGGAAGAATTCTTATTAAGAGAATGCGTTCTCTTGTCGTTATTTACTTGCATCATAACAGATTCTTCTACACCAACGTTCTGTTCTTTAGGAACAACCGACTTCGAGTCATTTTGTTTACCAGCGTTGTGGAGTGGACGCATGACTTTTTCCTGTGGATGGTTTCGAGATGGAGATTTTGTGGATAACTTCTGATGTTTGTCACTCTCTTGGACTGAGTCTGTGTCTTTAATCAAAGAATCCAACATCGAAGAAACTGTAGAGGCATTCAATGGCATTTCAGGATGTACCTTATGTTCTTTGCCTTCCGTTTTTGAATTATTAATATTCTTTGTCTGCAGATCAGAGTGGGATTCCAAACACAGATATTCTTTATTGCTTTCACCATTTTCTGAACAACCTTTTTCACCAACAGCGTCGTGGTCTAATGCACTTACAGGGTTTTCCTCACTGCTACTGTATGCCAAGTTGTTTTGATTGGCAGACGTAATAACATCTGGCATGACTCCCGTGCCACTCGAGGATTTGATTTCACGCTCCGAAAGAAACTGAACTGCGTAACCGTCATTTACGTCTTCATTATTTGTTACTTCATTGTTGTTCTGTTTACTTTGACGTTTCTGAATTTTACGGAAACTGACGTTTAAAGACTTCTTTCTGCCAAAGGCTTCTTCGAGAAATAAGTCATCATTAGCTGACGTGGGTGTGTGTTTAAGCTTTTTTCTTACAAACAGGCAACCGATGGTAACAATGCTTACTACAAAGACAATCGCTGCACAACTAGAACCGATAGCAACACCTACATTATTACCTTTGACAGCTTCCATAGGAGGTGGAATTAATGATGCTGTAGTAATTGACGGTGTCACTAACGCAGGCATTAGAAGAGTCACTGACGTAGTCATTACGGTTGGTGCAAATTTTATAGATGGTTCAGATGTCATGTCTGAAGAAACTGTTATACGTCTACCTGGCAATGTTATGTTAATAGAGCCAGAGATCAAATCTGAATCCACTGCTTGGCACGTAATAACTGTGTCGTATTCATTTACGATGACTTGGAAACGATTTCCAGTAACTCCACTGGTGGCAAGAACGTCATCCCGATAAAATGTATATTCAATGTCACCATTTCCATTAGTAGCGCATTCAACTAGAATACTATCTCCTGCGGTGGATATAGGGTTCAATGATATATTCAAACTTAAATATATTGGTCCAAATTCGCAGGTATTTGGCATTACGAACGATTCACTAGCGGTTCTACATTCAAATATTTTATGGTTGTGGGCTGCTGACGTTACGAATGTGTAATTCAGCGTATGTATAGTTTCTAACTCTGAAAATATTTTGTATGCAGTAACCTGCCCGTTTAATAGCCATTCTAGTGTTGCTGTTTTTTCTCCAGGATCAGAATGGCACAATATGCTTACTTTTTCATTCAATAGGAATGATGGCGCTTGATCAGGACAAACGGGCGTTGGTAAATAGAATACTCTTAATGTGCACTCATAAGAGGGAGACGAAAGTATCAATTCTGGATTCGAAGCCATGTAAACACGTACTTGACAAAGGTACCTCCCATCATGCTTTCTTGTGACATCCGTAATAAGCAATTCACTCCAGAGATCCTGGCCCTCAAACGTCGAATTTATTTCAATATTTTCGAGGCCGGTTCCATCTACGATTTCGTTACCGTCAGCTATCGTCGCAGAATCTTTTAACCAAAATATCTTTCCCTCGAATCCAATGTCTATATATGCCAAACAATTTAGACGTACGAAGCTTGTTTCGAAAGCAGATGTCGATACTGGCCCAACACGTATGGATGATTCTGCTGAGCAACGGTCATATTGACAAAAGGCTATCACCAAGAATAGTACAAGTATTACTATTGGTTTTAATCTGGGATCCATACTGCTAGTCGTATCACAACTACGTATTGGCAGAAGTGTTCGACATGTTTTGCCGAGTTATAGCCTATGTACTGCTGAATCACTGAAAAAACTTAATTCTAGCCATCGTGTAATTATTCGGTTGGAAAAAAGACAATAACTCTGAGCTGAATGATATGCTCTACTGGTTTACTGTTGTCTGATGCGTATTATTCGATTAGCTGAACCATACATACTGATACAACACTTTATAGCGCTAGGCACAGCGAAGGCCATAGGTAATCCTTATCCACCGCCATAATATACAATATGAAATCAGTTGTATTGGAACATAAACATTTCGAATAAAACTGATAGAGGGCGTGATGTGTGTTATTTACCACATGAAGCAGAAAGTAAAGAATATTATGTTTGGTGAACTACTAAACAGTGAAATATTTCAATTTTTATTTGAAATTTAAATTGAGAACAAAATCACCCTCCAATTTAACAATTGATAAACTTTAATGACATTTGTATTATAAATTAGTAATCGGATTTGTTTCTATGGAGTATCATTAAGTTAACACATTTCACCCTTTTATGAGCTATTTAATGTTTTAACTGAATTTTGTTACTTTCTCAGTATTTTGTAACTGAAAACTATAAAATGAGGACTATTAAAATACCTTTGTGTCCTTGAGATCTAATCCATGATACTCTCCCTTTATAACACGATTTAATACGCTTTTTCTCGAATAATAACCAGTGCTTTAAAAAAGCACCGCACTGTAACAGGCCCATGCGCAAGATTTTTATTGGGTAGGGGCGAATTTGAGAGTGGACCGAAATGGCTGGGGGAGTAGAAATGCCTCCGGCGAAGTCGGTAATTTGAGGTCTTATTAAAATAATTTACAGATTGAGGGTGTGTAACACCTCAGCCCCAGCCATGGCTGGGGCTGAGGTAAGTAAATCTATGATTATGGCACCTAGTTGGCAGGAAGTGACTTAAAATTGAATACAAATTTCTTTATTTTTTTAAAAACGTTTTTGACAAACGTGGGGGGAGGGGAGGGCCACCACCACTGGGAATAGTGCAGCACAGTCTAGAAGCACAGATACATTAGGGGAAATGTCATCATCACATCCTTTCATCCTTCCAGTGGATGGAGCCTCATTGATAATCGCACAATAATCTGATATATTTGTCTAGACAACCAATACTTTTTCTGTATTGTTTCTGATGTTTCTTTGTGTACTATATAGGGTCTGTGATATTTCTTGCTCTGACATTCGCAATGGACCTTTCCACTAAGCCCCGCCCCTTGGATATTGTGCTAAGGTCCCACAAGACGACAGTGTTAAAGCATACGCCAACACGTGCGTTTGTGGGACAACACGTGTGTTTGTGAGACGCGTGCGTATTCCTAGCGCTGTTCTGATTAGTCAGTTGTTAAGTTTGATTGACACTCCGGAAAGGTATATTGCGAACGGTGCGTAGGTCTAAATCCGCGCCTGTTGTATCAAGATGATATCCGAGCGAGAATAAAGATGATTTTAGTGAAACCTAGAAGTGAGTTTGTACCCGGTGAAACATTGACATGCAAGCGGCGGAAACACTAAAATTCGTCAAAAAGCTTATAAATACAGATAAAAGTCGTTCCTTGTACGACGAATTAGAGTTAGTCCTAGTTGAAAACTGCTCTGATTGGTCAACTCCCCCCTCCCCCACCGCGTACGAGCCTGGGTACATGCGCTTTTGTTTTGTTAAGCGTCCTACGTCATCGTAAATAACGTTTATAAAGAAATGCTTGTCTTGATTGTTTTATTTATTTATTTTAACACTGTATGCATTATATTTAAAAACCCTGCTTCTCAAAATATCTTATTACACACAAGGTAATATATACTCTCGATTAAGCGCCACGGCGCTTAGCGAAAAAAAAAATCAGGTTTGGTGCGGCGCTTATTCGAGTTACGGTATACTGTATTGATATGTCTCAGTTCTAATATTTTAATAAACTCTAAACCGTCTTGCAGCAATGCTATAGGCTTAATAATACATTTTGAACTATATAGGGCATTCCAACCCTGGACTTTGTGCCCTCTCTATGCAGATACCTTAATTCGAATAAAACAACTGGTCTTCCGCGCAATATTTTGCGCATACGTATTGAACAACATCATACATACATATTGAACAACTTCATACATACTTACAGCATACGTATTGAACAACATCGGAGTTACAAGTTGAAGAGGGATGCAGAGGACCGAGAATACTGGAATATGACCTCTTCAGGGACCTGCCTTAGGCATGTCACATGTATTTGTCAAATCAAATTTGATAGTCTGGACAGGAATTTGATCTGTCTCTTATACACATCTAGATGTGTATAAGAGACAGCTTATATATATTCAAGAACAAGAACAAAAACATTTACTGAATTCTTATTTCATATAAATACAGTATAAATCTTGGCATCAAACACTTCAAGTGACAAGAAATCTCAGAGTTGAAACTTTAAATAAATAATGACATATATACAAAAGATAAACAATTTTGCTGAATGTAATAGATATAAAATGTGGGTTACTAGTTCAGGTAAGGCTTAAGGCGACCTATTGTTTTCTTAGCTTAGTCAAGTTCCCAAAGGCCAACACAGCAAACATAATTCAAACCCTGGTTAGTAATATATACACGCGTGCTTTCATCGGTCAATATCATAATTTCTTAGCCTCGCCTCCTAAAATTATTCATCGTTAGGCCAAATATTTACTTGCTGGCTTGCCGATACACATACTCGTTAGCCACGGACAATGAGCGTTTGATGAAGAAATCTGTTAGCGCAGTAACTAATTATAGGCCTATTATGGATTCCCAATTCATATGAAGTATATCAGTTATGTATTTATTGTAAATGGGATAAATAAAGAGTATACTTCATAAATACTTCAGGCAAATTGCCCAGTTCCTTGGGGGCATTCTGTTAACCTCTTTGAGGTGGCTTTCCTACGATGTCTTTCAACATCAACTGTAACAAGAATTAAAATCCACATGATCACAATCGCCATTCACCTTTTCTTGAGAAGCTTCTTCTTGTTTTCTCTGGTTTCTTCCAGAAGAATGGAAAAATAACAACCTTGGTCTCTATGTTCTTATCTGGTGAAGGTAATTCTCCTACACATGGGTTGGAATTGGAAGTGTTTGTGTTACGTTCATAAAAACGTCATCATCATCCAAATTATTACTGCCGTCTCCGTGACTGTATTCTTGCACTTCTGGTGTTAATTTAGGTAATTTGACATCCTTATCCTGTTCACAAACAGTAAAACCGTTAAAGGCAGTCTCTGTCGCTGTCTTACATTTATCCGGAAATTCATCACCGGTATTACTTTCATTCCAAGTGTTATCTGCCATAATAGTTGTTGATGTTTCATTTAGAGGAACCGGTTTGTGTCCTTTATTAGTTTTTCGTCGGACGAATAGTAAGTAACCTGCAATTCCGCCGAGTACAATCAACACCATGACAGCTAAAATCATACCAACAATTAAAACTGTATTTGACCCGTCTGCATTATGCAGTAGGCCTACTTCAGTTAAATCTCCTGGATTAGTTTCCGTTGTCTCCAGATTTGCTGTCGAGTAAGTAAATGACACACGCTCTCTGACAGAGACAGATTCTGCTGGTGTGGATATCAGAGAAATATCTGGAATATCCTCAACAATTATGATTCCATTTGCACATCTACCGGTATAATCCTTGAAGTATGGACTTGTTGAGTTACAACCGATCTCCTTCCCGATATTGCTTTCTGTCACTGTAAATGAATGTGCGATTCTAAGTAGGCCACCGTCTTCTTCCGATAGTAACTCCGTCGCCAACGGGTTATGCAAAATCTCTCCGTCGATAGTCAATTTCAAATCCACATGAGGCTTTCCCTTTTCACTAACGCACTCGACTGTGATCTCCGATCCAAGAGAAGTTTGTTTTAGAATAGAACATTCAGGGTATTTTTCAGTGGGTGTGTACATAACATCTAGTGAAACTGGAAGATTTTCTTCTATCTGAAGTGGTTCTATACAGGAGAAGGAGAAACTAGATCGTTTGCATAGTGAGCATGCGTAATTACCAATGTCCTCTTTCTTCAAATCTTTAATTCCCAATCTGAAGTCTGTCACATCAAGTGATACCGGCAACCCTTGAATTGTATACCTATACAGTTCGTCCTCATTAATAAACTGCTTAAGGTTCTCTGTGTTTACAAGCTTACGTTCTGTGATCACAATTCCAGACCTTCTCCATGCAACTGTTAATTCCTGTGCTGTTAAGTTGTTGTAAGCATTGCATGATAAAATTACCGATTCACTTTGGTTTGTCATCTGGTCGTCCGAGACAGAAATCAGATACGTAGAATATACAATATTAACAGTTGATAACAAAATTAATAGCTTTACGACCGTCGTTACGGGGCTGCGATGGCCATCTGCAGTCATTCTGCTAGCCTTTCCTATAAAAAATACTGTGGTAACCGGGTTGCCAAATCGGTGGGAACTTCTGGTTACTTGCTAGTGCTAGCTTAAGTGTGATTCACTGGTTACTTGCTAGTGCTAGCTTAAGTGTGATTCACAGTGCAAATACAGAACGTCTTGTTTACTCCAGACCGTCTGAGAACGTATACCCATTGCCTATCAAATTCAGGGCAAATATTTAAACAAAACCATTATGTCAATTCCGGTTATCGCTCCAGCGAGCGAACAACAGTGAACTCTTTTCGGCATTATTGCCCAATTTTCATAATACACAAAATCTATTACAATTACATGTTTGTTTTAGGGACTATTCACGCAGGATTGGGGTTTCGCAAAGGTTCTCGTTATTTGCATAATAAATGCTTAAATTTGTAGTCGGCTTTAGTTGGCGTTCCATAAACAAGAGTTTCTTATTTATATCCAAGGAGCGTGAAATTATGTTACAATACATAAACACAACTACCGTACTGAACGAATCAACATTCACGTACGGTTGGTCCCACCGTACGTGAACGATTCAACATTCACGTACGGTGGGACCAACTCGGTATTCTAGATGATAGATACGGTAATTAAAACCAAGATAACAGTAAAATGTATTTTCACTGTTATTTTAAAATTCCTTTATATTCATGTATATAAGATCTGATATTTGACCAGGATCTCCCTCGTTCTCTCTCGCTTTCCCTCGTTTATGTTCAAGTTCTATATTTCGTAAAGAAATAGGTCATACGTAAAAAATACATGATAAAATATTTAATATTCGCCTTCAATAAATACAAGATCAAAAAAGCCTAGTCAGCTTACTCAACGATCCTCATTAACAATACTCTATAGGCCTTTTATGAGTCATCAAACATATTAGGCCTATTCATAATAAACACAGCCGAATACTGTACCTAAACTGTTAACAGTGGCGTATCTAGAAGTCTTGAAATGGGGGTGCTGATGGGTTGGGGGGAGGGAGTTCGATGATCAGTTGAGGGGCGCTAATTCGCAAAATAAGGTGATTTTTAACTACTTGACCATGATTTTTTTC
>NW_022743067.1:317594-344907 GCF_011630105.1 Anneissia japonica | reverse complement strand
ACTGGGGGAGCAAGTAATTTTTGGAGGGGGTGCGCCCCACCCCCGCGTACCCCCTAGATACACCACTGACTGTTAAGCCTTTGCAAAAGCTTTTTTTTTTTCAAAATACTGTACGTTCAATAAGGGTAATAAATTACAGCTAAGCGACTGAAAGTTTCTCAAAGTACCAAGTCTATCAGGTCTACTGCAACTCTCTATTTTCAACACTAGTATTGAGAGAGCGAACCCATTTTGCTGACTTGCTCAATTGTGATGTAAAAAGTACTAAATTGGAGTTCTTCCCGACAAAAAACATCCAATCTCGACAACCCTAATTGTTAACCATCAGCCCAATTCTGCACCAATCAAATTAAACATGTTTCTTTCTCCAATTAACCAATTCATTCCATCCAGATATCGTGTTTCTCTACAGCTCTTGTCCAGATTATCAAATTTACTGTTGTATGCCCATATATGGTCATGATGTGATGCCATCTTGACCATATTTAGGCATGTCACATGTATTTGTCAAATCAAATTTGATAGTCTGGACAGGAATTTGATAGATGGTAGGAATGGTTGACACAGCATTGGCGGTGGTAGAGATTCCCCAACTAAAGGAGCCAATATATCCCCCACAGTAGTCCACTCCCACCTCATCACTACAGAAAATAGTTACAGAAATGTTAAGAACGGGGGGGGGGGGGGGGGGGACCGGACCGGACCACCTCTCGTCGGATAAGAAATTTAAAAAAAAGTAATAATTTGCCTATCCAAATAAAGTAATACTTTCATTGCCAATCCCTAATATTGTGGTCTACTAAACCAACAAAACTCTCTTGGTGAACCCTACAGGGGAGGTTTTATTCCAAGCCGTCGATCGAGGCTTCACTGGCCCGTGGTTCGGACCACTTGCTGGCAAATTCAGTGGCACCACTGCTGGGTAGGATACCCAGAAATGACACTCCCAGATATTGTAAAAATTGTTTTACACAGAATTCCCCCCCCCCCCCAATGAAATTATCCTGTCTCTTATACACATCTAGATGTGTATAAGAGACAGGGTCAGGAATTTGAACATTTTGACTGTTCCATTGAGTAACGTACTTCCTTTAACAATAGTAAAACAAATTAACGGCAAGTTGATCATTATCAACTTGCCGTTAATACCAATGTTTCTTGACATATCATTTATGTATTTGTTTTCTATACTCTCACTCCTTTATCTTGTAGACACCCTAATGGTGCGTATGTATACAGTTTTCATGACGACAGACCTATGATGGTTTATGCCAGGCTCCGGGAAAAAATAAAGTTGTATAACCATCTTTTTAAGACAAACAATGGGTGTTTGGGAAAGATGAAAAACGGTGGTTACGCCCCTTTTCTCCTTGTTCTTAAGTATTTAAAAGCCTGTATCCACCCCCCCCCCCAATGAAATTATTGGTGACGAGGACCTTGTACTTCTCCCCCGGATCTCAGGTCGGGAATTTGAACATTTTGACTGTTCCATTGAGTAACGTACTTCCTTTAACAATAGTAAAACAAATTAACGGCAAGTTGATCATTATCAACTTGCCGTTAATACCAATGTTTCTTGACATATCATTTATGTATTTGTTTTCTATACTCTCACTCCTTTATCTTGTAGACACCCTAATGGTGCGTATGTATACAGTTTTCATGACGACAGACCTAGGATGGTTTATGCCAGGCTCCGGGAAAAAATAAAGTTGTATAACCATCTTTTTAAGACAAACAATGGGTGTTTGGGAAAGATAAAAAACGGTGGTTACGCCCCTTTTCTCCTTGTTCTTAAGTATTTAAAAGCCTGTATCTCATTTTCGTCAACCAACCTTTATGTGTCTTTAAAAAAATCAGTTGTAAAACATATCAGTATTTTTTTGCTCCAGAGCCAAACTTTATTGAATATTACATTTAGCCCAATTCAATACGCTCCTCAAACCTACTCATTGTCATGATAGCACATTTTGAAGCCCGGAAATGACACTTTTAGACAGTACTGTACAATAAAAGCTCTTTCAAAGGAGTGTTTCATTACGAGTTGATTGGATTTTCACCTATGACGGTTCAGGGTTCTCCAACGAAAGTCCTGTGCTCCTGGTCCCCCACTGGCCCTGTTAATGCTGTAACTGATGACATTTGTATTTGTTATGCAATATATTTGGAAGTCTGGTCCATCTTGTCACTTTAAAAAAATTCTTTTTAATATTTGTCTCTCTGCTTCAATGTTTTGCAATTCGTAGTTTTAGGTGGTTTTTTTTTTTAATGCTTGATTGGCCAGTTTTTGGTGTCTTTTTCTCGCTTTGTGATGTGCAATATATCTTTGTTTCGTTTGTGAAATTTTACTCAATTTATAAAAAAGAAAATCCAAAACAGAATTTTAAAACACCAATACAAAAATCCATAAAGAAACTCATATTCAACTGATATTAGGAAAACCTTGTTTAATACTAAGTTAACGTAATAAACAACACAAAAACAGATTGCAGACCATCGTTTGGTATTTTTAGTGTTGATTTGTCTGCCGAACAATAAGTGTTTCAACAAGTAGAGATCTTGCAAAATTAGCAGTAAATCTATATGAAAGCGATTCTATTCGTATTTGGCGCCCCCTATTGACAAATTAACCTTTTTACATTTACAAAGACAGTTTCAATAACAACCTTAAATTCAACGAAAAATAGCATATAATACGTCATACAAAAAAAACCCCAAAAAAAAACGTTTACTATGGCATTGTTCCCAATTTCTTCTTCGGAATCACAAACACGGTTAGGCTCTGTTTCAGCATATTTATTGTTTAAAGAAAAATATAATGTCTATTCTAATACTACTTCTATGTAACAACCTTACCCTCATCTTCACTAGAACATTAACCAAAAAAAAATATATATATACAACATGGCTGAAGAAAGACTACCTTATGTAAATAATGATACACAATATATATAGAGAATTCATAGCACAAATTCATTAAACAATAATTTAGAATCTGTTATTTTTTTTAGAAAAAAAAAAGAATGCCGAATGCTAATATGGAAAATATTTTGTTTTCATATATTTGACATGTTAATTCATTTTTTATTTTACTATTTACAAAAATGTCTGGTCAAAAACCAAACAATGCTCTTCATAAAGTTGGCATGTTGTACTATCAACATACTCACTTTACTGACAATATAATTACTTGCCTTTTTGTCTTCATTAATTATCATAAACATCAGAATCATTATTTTAAGCCTAATGGATATTTTCCATTAACATGGAGAAGAAATATAATATGCTAATTAACATCCGACCATGATTTTATATCCCACAACAATTGGAAATACCGATATTGTGGTCCTAAACTTATATCCATCCCTATATACATTCAAGAAACATAAACAATATAAACCATGTCACGAACACAACTGAATAAAATTTCAACAAAAATAATTATACACCTAAAATATAAAAAAGGGAAAAAATCAAGGGCACTTATGTTGCATGGTTTATCAAAACCCCCCACTTTACAATTTCCCCCTTTCCAGAATCTTTGATTCTGTGGGTTTACCATATTGTATTGAAATCAACATTAATAGAAAAACCTGTGTTTGCATAGATTGCTTATGAAAAAACAAAATTTACATAAATTTACATTAGGACACACAAGTGAGACCTAACACCTGGTGAACTGACTCATGGATTATGAATTTTATTATCATGGCTATTTTCAGTTTTATAAAAACCTAACTTTAAAAACGAAATAAAATGTCATCCAGTTATTTGATTTCAACGTGTTTCCAGCCTAAATACATTTAATTTTCTCATTTTTTGAATTACTGTTATAGCAAGTATTCAAATAACAGTTATATACATGTATTGTATATATAAAAATTGATGAAATTACTTTTATTGAATTCATATAAAAATAAAAATAATTGTATTCAATGTTTATAAAAGAAAATGTTGTGACTCTATACTTTATTCTATACTTATCTCTGTAAAAAAAATGGAGAGAACAAATTAAACAATTGTTTGGTCTAATTTATCAAGATGCTACTGAACATTGAATACTTAAAGCTGTCAAAATGTATGCAACAAATCTGTGCGCTTTACCCATATATGTGCATTCTGATGTCATACACCCAAATATGGACAAATAGCAGGCATTTGTCACATAACATTTTAAAGTGTGGACAGACCTTAACAATATGGGTGTAATTGAATGTTTTCACAATGGAATATAATTATTTCCAAAATTATTGTCTAAAATGATGTGATCACTGGATTTGATTTTGAATACTTACAAACTTCTATGGTGAAAAAATATATAAAGTTATCAACATTTTGATGTCCAATTTCAGTAACAACAATAAAAATACAATGTAGTAGCAGTTATATAAACCTTGTGAGTTATCATAATCAGTGCTCATGTATACATGAACTTAAATAAATGTTCATATGAAAACTAATATATTTCAGCATTTATATGTCTTAACATCTTTAGCACAATTCCATTAGAAAACATTTTATCAATTTGATCATATTTTGTTTCCCTGGAAAAAAAATACATTCAAAATTGGGGAGGAAATGCGAATGCCTAATCATAATCATGTTAAATCAAGGAAACAAGATAATCAAAATCACTGAATGTTAATAATGTTCTTGAAATTTAAGTTAAAACATTCCTAAGTTTGTGTAGGGGAAACACATTAAAAGTCATACGGATATTTGGTTATAATGAGGTTATTGTATCTGGGATTTTTTTTTGTATTTTTAATTTTTTAATTTTTTATTTTGAAATCTTTTGGTATGGCTCTGGATGATATAAAAGCTCTTCCAACCCACAGAGGTAAAATTAGATTACATGCCCAAAATGCTCATACTGAACTATACTTTTAACAAGTCATCTTAAGAACATCAACTATACGACTGAGTCATCCATTAACTGTTCGACTTGTTCAAATTTGAAAGAAAGCTTGTTCTTCTGGGCAAACTCGTCCGATTCTAGACCGCTTATTATCTGCGAAGAGAGCATTTCAACAATCAAAGATCAAGAAACACCAACACGCTGACTGCTAACTACGAGTATATCAGTACTAACAATACTGTACGCCGCTATGAATACATTCAAAGATATTGTAACATAAACCAATTGTATTTTAATTTCTATGAGCTCATGCGAAAAACATCCAAAAACAGTAACTCGTATGTGGCGTAATGTAGGTCTAAATAGCACTATTCTGCTCGCATGGCAGCCAACATGTTAAGGCATGGTGGATATGACAGTTGTGTCATACAATGTTCAAACTAAAGTTTTGAATATCGCCAGCATGGGTTGTAATTAATGGGATAATTTTGAGTCTGCCATAGCTTGTTCAACTTCCGAGAGCTTGAACCCTAGCTTGTGTTCTTGAGCAATTTCGTCATCTTCAAGGCTCAACATGATCTGTGAGGGGGAAAAGAAAGATGATAAAGGAAGGTTTGCAAACTCACTTGGTTGTCTGTATAGCCTTGAACCTAACTTTTGTGTTTGCCTTTCACATGCAATCTCCTTTGCCAATTTAATTAAGTCTCAGGTTGAAACTATGAAAGACTTATTTAGCAAATGTTTAGAAATATTTTCAGGAGGATGGAAAGAAGGAGAATCATGTTTAGCAAAATGTTTTTTCTTGGCAAAAGAAACTGAAAATTTATTGACAAATAAAAAATATGAGTGAGGTAATCCAAACTATAGAGGGCACCCTTTAGCCCATGCACAATCTTGTCACATGGTCATAATATAAATAAAGATATGTTGCGATGTAAACAGTTTTAATTTGGATTGATGAATGCCCTACATTTACTTAACAGTGATGAAAAAATAAAATTTGCTTTGACTTTATGGCGGCAGAAATATTTTTTGGTGGCAGCAGGTGTGCTAAGGCTGAAGACAAAAATATGATTTTTTTTCATTTTTTTGTTGCAATTGTCCTTATATTCACATTGGCAGATGTGCTAACAGGCCAAAAAAATATTCAAAATCATCATTAATGAATCAACAATTAATAGATGTATTGCTTAAGGCTAAAGCTGGTCTTAATTATGAGGTAAACCTGAGTACATTCAGCGGCGGATTCAAGGGGGAGGGGGGAGCCAGCTGGCCTGGCCCCCCCACCTTCCCACCAAATTGTTCAATTTTTTTTAAAAATGGAGATATAATGAAAATTATATTCAAATTTAAAGTCTGAGAGTGCAATTTCATGGTGAAGTATTATATTTTCATCATAATATTGTATTGTATATTGTATTTAATTATAATTTTAAAATAAAAATTATGTTAATGAAAAAGCAAACAGAATATTACAAGGGGACAAATTAAAATTGTGCCATTTGTGTATTTAAAAGCAATAACAATGTGTAGGTATTACAGCTTGTATCTATTTTTTAATTACCTACGTTCTGAAAATTAGGTACATAAGTATGAACCACTAAAGGTTATATAGGTATGCTCTAAAAAGTACACTAAATTTTATCTTTAATTAAATCACTGCCAATGTAGTAATTAATTATCAAGGATTGATAGATAATCATGCGTATATTTTGCTATTTTGCTTTCCAGACAACCAAGTTTTATGTTTAAAAACTTCCTTCATCTTCCTTCACTCTGTCCCATCAAATAATCCACATTGTGACAATTGTATAATGCCCATATATGGATAAGGATGATTTTGATTTAAACAAAACAATGGAATGAGTGAAAGCAGAACGTAAAGCAAAAAAAAAAAAAAAAGAAAAACAAGCATGCACTACCACAAAGCAAATTTTATTTCATAATTTGTATTATTTAGAAATTGAATCCCAAATTCATTTTTTTTCCACCAATAACTTGATATCAGTATTACTGTATATTAATATCAATCAAATAAAACAACATTGGCTATCAAATTTGATTGAATGTTTGATAATGTTTGACTGACTGACTCATGGCTTGACTGACTGCCTAATTGTTTGATCAGATTTGATTGAATGTTTGATAATGTTTGATTGACTTGACTCATGGCTTGACTGACTGCCTAATTGTTTGATCGTCGGATTGTTTTAGTGACTGACTGACTCACTGAATGAATGCTTGACTGAACAGGTAATTAACTGAATACTTGATTGATATTAAATAATTTTAAAATTTATTTTTAGTACATTATAAGTAAGAATGTCATATTGTTTTGGTTTATATACTTTCAAATTCTTCATTTCTTTTAGCAATTTAATAAAAAATACATGCAGTTTTACAGCTAAGCAACACATAAAAGTAACACAAAAGTTGGCAGATAAATATTTATATAAAGGAAAAAGCATCAGATTTGAGTAGTGAAGAGTCCATAAATTATGCAAGTAGAAAGAATGTATGAAATATATAAAATTGGATTTACATTTACAGAGGAAACACTCTCAAGAACATTAGTCAACACTTTAAATTGTGTGTTATACTATTCCTTATTTGTGAAGAAGCTCTAGAAAAGTTATACGACACTACGGTACTTACGTTTGTCCTGTATTTTCGCACATAAGTGTAGTACAGCTCGTTCAGTGCAGTTTGCTCATGGAAATCGTATTTATGTTTAAGTGAGTGATCTGTCAAAATCTTGTTCATGTCTTGATCACTGACTACAGGCATCATTTGAATCTCATTATAATACCTAGAAAAAAGAATAGACCAAAATATTTTATGACTGATTTTCTACTGGATTTTAAAAAATTTTTCTGACTTTTTCAGTAATTTCTACATGTGGTATTTCTTTATTGGTTTTGCATTTTCCGAAAACAAATTATTTTCAAATTATAAACAAGGTTCCTCAAGTATAAGCCAACCTCCTATGCTAAGCCCAATTTTATGTACCAGCCTTTCCTCGAGCAAAAATCCAGGGTACAATTTAAATGAGTAGATTAGCTGAAAAATATATAATACAGTATTGCCTTTGGATTGAAAATGGATTCCCCAGGTATAGTGTATCTTATACAAGAGGAACAGCGGTAGTTATGATTACTTACTCTGCTACTAGCTTCTTGTAGTTTGGAATATCCTTAGCATAGAGTAGTTTACTGGATGGTGATTCTTTCGTAAGTTGGTGTTCAGAAACTGAACAAGAGTCCATCAAAGTCTGACCAATAATCGACAGACATGCATCAACTGCATCAGATTTGTGGATGTCGAAGATCACATCTGGATTCTTGATGAGGTTCACCCAGAACCGTAGCGGTAAACTTAAAAAAATAATAATAATATGAATTATTTTGATGACAGATTCTAATTTTTGCTTATCCTCGGTTGCCTTTTTGATTATCTTATCTTGTTTATATTTATGTTTCTATATTGAAAGATTAATATAGTACTAAAATTCCTGGTACCATGATACTTGATCACATATGGTGGCTATTTGACTGTATACAGTTACTATTAGGTATTTTATAAGGCTGTGACAATGCATTTGATAAACCATGGGTAAACATGCACAACCAATCCAATCAATCAGCATACAATAAAATATCCCCTATCGCTTATTAAGATGTAGCACTGAATTTCATGTATCCATATATTTGTCTACATCAGTTATTATGATGTAACACTGAAAGTCATGTACCCATATATTTGTTATAGTTATTAAAGATTTGAGGAGAGAGTTCAAAATTAAATACATTTATAGATTATTATTAATAATAATAATAATAGCATATTTTTATATAGCGCCATATCCAACTATAAGATGCTCAGGGCGCTTGATATGTGGACTAGCAACTCGATCAATGACTTTCTTCACCCCTAAGGGTTCATTCTTGTCTGTGCAACCCCGTAACCCAGTACCAGCAACTCTCGTCTTTCACCACAGGGGATGTCTGTTCCAGTACACCAGGGTATCTCCCTATTCGTATCGAAGGATGTACTGGGGTCTTTATAGTGCACACAAGCCATTGTATACACTGGGCCTATGGTATATAGTCCTTAACTGAGAAGACTTGTTCTACCAACAGAACCATAGGCGAGTGTGCCGTTCAAATCAGTGCTGGTATGGCTGTAGCTTGCAGTGCCCCTGCTAACCGCTCGGCCATTTGACATAAAAAATTTAGTTGTGTTGGCAAACAGTGACATATTTTGGAAATCCAGGTCGGTCGATCTGGGTCAGACAATCAAAAATTTTACGAACACGAATTTTCACGAACAAAGTATTTTAGATAAATGTTTTTACCCCCCACCCCCCAAAAAAAAACAAAACAGCTGAACTTTTTTTTTTCGGCCTTATGGTAACATGTCAGTTTTCATTTTCAGGGAATTCACATGAGATTTTCTCTTTTTTTTTACATGGATAATACACTTACCTATTGCTTTTCCAGGCATGTACTACTTCAGGGTTAGTAATACCATTTTGTTTTGCTTGGTCATCAAAGTAGTCGAACAAATATTTTATTGGTACGGGAACATTTGAAGCCTCACGCTCTACATTTAAAATCGTTGAAAATAAATCATCAACAAATTTCTGTAACGCACCCTGTTGTAGATAAAAAATAAACTTAATAAATATTAAGGTACAAATCAATTTGAGTAATATGTACTGTTGTTTCATTTTTAAAAAAAAATCTTTTTATAAGCATCACAAGGGCATCAGTGTGGCACTTATTTGATAGGGCGCTTTACTCAAGTGTGGCGCTCATTCATTTTGTAATAGGCACTTATTCAGTCACTTATCGTTAATACTCTATAGGTAGCTAAGTGGATGAAATCTTTGGGGTGATAAGGGAAGTTCAATATGAAGAGCATAAAATATTTGCTTTAGTAATCAAGGGTTATCAAAAAGGAAGAGCTTTTGAGACTACTTCAAACCTTGAATTGAATCAATGGGGCACATTTGTGAGAGGCACGTATTTGACTATACTACTAATCAAGTGAATAAAATCTTTAGGGCGATAGGGAAATTTAATATTAAAAGGTACCTTATCTACAATAATTGCTTTAGTGGTTAAGGGTTATCAACAGAAAGAGCTATTGAGAACTACTTCAAAACTGGAACTGAATCAGATAGGTGCTGTATTACAGATAATATTCAATGACTGGCTACTTCAGACATGGACATCCAACTATCAGTTTTTAGTCTGAATCAACAATGTTTGAACAGATATTTTCCAATAAAGTAGAGCACTGTTTTTTAAACGATATGGGATGAACTATGATTTATTTAATTATGTATACCCCCATATTGGGAACTTCTTAACACCTGGAATAGAGTAGGCCAAATCTAATATTCAGAGAATGTAGGATGCCAGGTATGACGGTCACGCATGAGTGATTCCGTTCTAGCGCCGCGTCGTTGCACAAATCGATAGCTCCATAATATTTAATGTCTGGCTACTTCAGACATGGACAGTCAACTATCAGTTTCTTGTCTGAATCAACTGTTTTTAAACAGATATTTTCCGATAAAGTAAAGCACTGTATTTAACCAATATGGAATGACTATGATTTATTTAAATCATCGTTTACCCCATATTTACAGAGGGTGTTCTGTATAAGTATTACACAGTACATCTAAATAAACTAACTACCATATCAATTTCTGTTATATCATAATACATGTGTTAGTTGCGGCCCGGAACGATTATGAATATTACACTAATGGCATCATAAACAAAATTGTACTGTCTCACCTTAGTGTATATTAACCGTGTTAAGAAGACTTCCGAAACCATGCGGTTTCCTCTATCACCTTCCTGGTTGTCATTGTCACCATATTTGACAAGATGACACACTTTAACGCTGCTCTCCGAGTCAGACTGTCCCAGCATTGGAGACATGGATCTACTAGGACTTGCTGATACATGACTGTTCACTATTAAAATTTAAAAAAACAAACAAATATCTCAAAAACAAGTCTCACCTTGCAATACCTGTCACAGTTAATTACGAAAAAAATCAATTATTATAAACATTTAAAAAATCTCAAAAACTGAAAACAATCAAAAAGGAAGTTTAACCCCCCAAAAAATCTGGAAAACAATACCTCAAAACAAAAATTAAATGAATATTAATAAAATTGAAATAATTTATATAGCACACCATGCTAGCGCCTTTGTGTGAATTACATTTAGAAAAGAGGCATTTATTGCAACTAGTAATTAGGACATTTGTAAAAATGCAATCAATACTAGTACTGTAATTAAGACTAATTAAAGTGAGCCCGCTGTTGTTCACTGTTACCAGGAACCAATTTATACTCTCGAGTTGATAGACAACATGTACAGTATATAAATAGAACCATGTCCCAGAGCTTAAACTACTGATCATCCTTAGATTAAAACCCAGAATCTTTAGATTGAAAGCCTACAGCCTTACTTATGTGCCACATACTGCTATAATATTCACAAAATTAATTTTAAAATTTATTATCAATTATTAATTAATTATTCTGATTGGATTTAGCACTTACTGTATCTTGGGTGGTTTAATGTTGAGTTGCAACCCTGTTTGTTAATCAGGGTAATTGAAGCACGATCCCTAATCTGCAAGACAAAATATTTTAAATATAATAGTTGCAAACAGATATGAGTTATAGAAACTGTGTTTAAGACTACAGGCATACAGAAACGAAGGCTCCAGTGGTCTGCACATGCATCAAGCGAACAGATACAAAATTGCATGAAGCACACACAAGCTTTTGGTGTTGATCGTAGTCTTGACTTGTCTGTTAGTGTACAAAATACCACTTGTGTGGTAATGTACAATCCATCATGCATCAACTAACTGACGGCAACGATTATTTTAAAGTTAGTAATTAAATGTTTTGAAGTTAGCCACATTCGTTATGGTTTTATTCGAGGGAGAGCTAGGCCAGGGAAGACTAGGAATGAGGTACTATTCTCCATGATCTGACCCATGACATATTGCAGTGAGTTTGAACTCTGGTCGAACCCATACCAGCAGACGATAAAATTGCGAATGATGATGAAGATGTATTTATGTCAACTCTTAGGCTTGCCCTCTGGAATTGATTGGAAGTTGCTTACATCAAACAGATAAATAAATGTACAAATTAATCCCCAAGACTTCAATTATAAAATCCAATTTGCATTTAGATTTCCGGAGGCAACGTTTTATTAAAACCAGTTTTTAATGATGTATAGAATTTTAACTATGAGGATTCTTAAATTTAAGTTCATATTGCAATTAGATAAGGTATTATTTGTTAATTTGCTACAATGTTTTCTCGCTATTGCATTCAGTAGGAATCTAATAACATATTGAATATGCAAATTTATATTTGATTTAGTTTTCAGTACACTTTGACAAATGGTTAATAAATTAAAATATCAAATGATGAAACCATTGGAAAAGGTCAAAATAATTATAATATTTAATATTGATTTTACAAATAAATATAAATGAAATATATAAACAAAATAAAATTTAAATAATATAAAAACAATCATATATGCATTCAAATCAAGTTAGGCACTGCAGTCAAAATATATTAGCACACAAGAAAACAGTCCCACGGGACAAATTAAAACGTTAATAAGTTTGCTTACTTCGTAAACGCTAAGTGTATTCAAACGCTTCCACTCTCCATCTCCCTTGGTATAGTCATCCTCATCTTGCAGTGTTAACCGACCTGATGTGTTTTTCCACTCTGGAGACAAGGAGGAAAAACAACAACAATCAATACCGACAACGACACTAGCCGCTAGCCACACGCAAAATGTCATTCATAATAATCAACAAGCAAGGATAGGTGTACTGTACCCATAGGATAAAAAAAAAAAATTAGCCTTTTAGATGCTGGCTCAAAAATTAATCATGATGCCAGTATGCGAAAAATGCACTTAAATGCAATGACAACAATCAATCTTATCAACAATTATCACAACAACTTGTCAGAAAGCAGACGTCTGCATTTCCGATAACCAAACTACCCCATTTCTCAACAGGGGTTAAAATGTTCCCCTGGCATGTATGCATAATGTATATGTTCATGGGGTTTTTTTTATATATTGATGATGGAATATGGAATGGCAAAAAGCAAGATATATTGTCAAGTATCGTCGGAAGTATAAGTTGCAAATCGATACAAAAATGCAAGCTTGGAAACAGGGTTTAACATGTAGTTTAAGTATAATAAATAGAAATTCATCAGTCGCCTTACATAATAATTAAATTCGATTCCGAATTAAGCAAATATAAGTTGATAGAATTTATGTGGAAAAAACCTTATATGTTTCTCTTTATCATAAATACTAAATTCATATATTCTATTGGTTTTAAAATACATTCCTTCAAAATTATCAATTATTAATATGTTGAAAAATGTCATGCCTTGATTTTGAAAAATAGTATACTGTACTATTATTAAATAGAACATAATAACAGAAGAATTATATATATATTGATATTATTATTATAAGTTTAAAGTTTGATAATAAATCAATGGTAAAATACATGTGTGAAAATAAGATAAGGTAAGGAAGAAAATGAATATATGAATAGAAATATATTTTTTTAATGCATAGTACATAGAACAAATCAACTAACCCAATTCAACAGAGTCTGGGGAGGGTCTGGCACTGTATGGCACGTTTTTGTAGAGGGCGTCCATTATTTTCTCTTTAGCCTGCATAATTGTATCGATGCTGAGAACCTTGACTTCTATTGGATCCTTGCTTGGGTCCAATCCTATTGCAATAATTGTCTGTAAAATAAATATATAATTGAAAATGTGTAAATTATTGAAGTCATGTACTGTTTTAAGAAACACTGAGTATACAAAAATATTCTTTGGTTTTTTTTTTTTCATATTTGCTTTCAAGATCCCAGAAGCCACTACTAGGTAACAAGTTACATTTTATTATTTTATGTTTATTTCAATATTTTTCCTTTATAAGCCATCAAAATACTTGCACCTAAGCTTGAAACATAGGAAGTGAGCTCCTTCATTAATACTTTTATTCCTTGTTGCTGTTCTTTTTTAATTTCACTGAATTTTTTTTTAGTAATTTTAGCCCAACGTTTACATGTGTTTTATTTTTTTGTACTGTATATATAAAATTTTAATAATATATATTTGTTTGGTAATTACTGGACTGGAATGGTTCTCTGACACAATGTTATAGTAATTAAGTTTACCAGGCCCTCCCATCCAGCTTTGTATTTGATTGCCAATAAAGAATAAGAATTAGCTGGGGTATCTAAACATTGAAGGCAAAAATTTTTAGCTAGAAACAGCTATAAAGTAAAGAATCATAAACTAGACCTTTCCATTTCAACATTCCCTTTTTTATTTGCAAATATCTTTCCTTTTATTTTAAAAGTAAAAGTGGGCAAAAATCAACACAATCTTACCAGGGTTTCATAATCAAGGATTTCGCGGATAAGTTTGCCCTCGTTTAAGGAGTACCTGGCATCGGCCGTGACTGCATCTACCGGGCCGCGCTCTATGTGTATCTTAATTGCACGGAACAATCGGTACAATGGAGTTGCAGCCGATTCCTGCAGGTAACTGTGCAACAGGAAGCTCAGCCAATTACTGACAAACTTTTCAGCAACAGACTCATTTCTGTAATAAAATAATAACCATTACTTTCATGCCTTCCAGGGAATGCACAGAATTCTCCCCTGGGAACTGTGTATGTGTTCCACATGTGGTTGATCCAATGCCCCGGGGTAATAATGTGAAGCGCTATGTAAGTCTAACATTATTATGATTATTATTATTATTATTATTATAGACACAGATGTAAGGGAAATGGTAGTAGTATGTAAGTTAAAAATAAGTCTGTGAGACTTTGTGGATTATTTATCAAGGTAGTGTCGACATACATGTGTAAGCATAATACAGTAGGTAAAGCAACAACGGGGCGTGCTTCACTTTCATACAATGTTCTCCAATTACTACCATACCTTCTCATTAATAACCTTGCACGGTCCTCTTCAACGCCTTTTTCTATAAGGTCGGCTAATAAAACTTTTAGAATGTCCGTGGCATAATCCATTTTACTCTGTAGCACGACAATCAGCAAGGATGCCACATTGCTCTTATCTTTGATAGTAAAGGAGGACTGGTTCTCGAGTGTCCGTATAAATGACAGCAAGAATGTTTTATTGTTGATTAGGCTGCCAAATTGTTGCAGACCGTTCTCAACTCTTTCTGATCGCACACCATTTTCCTGTAGATGAAAACAACACACCACATTTAGTGAGCAAATTCTTGCTTGTTGGATACAATTAAATACTTTTCTAAAGCATTGAGCATTGTTTAATGGTCTCTAGAAATTTGTCTAAACATTGAAATGTGAAGTGTATAGTACTCTCTTTTTATATAACTCTGCTGCTTTTGTGATTATTGTAATGTTTACGCAAGGTTTGCCAGCATAATGCTGTTTTGGGTCACTATCTGTAAATAAAGTAGAATGCAAGAAAAATAAAAGGCAAAATATATTTTGGCTATGTTAAGACACAACAGCGTAAACAAGCGTAACATTAACCGAGTGGTGTGAATAAACCAGTATCAACACATTTAATTACTGGCGTACACTAAATCACCAACAGACCCCAGATTTGATCAATTACAAAAAGCTTACCTTTAAAAAGCATGCTTGTGGAATTCTATTTTTCGCATTAATACTTATGCTAGCATTACTTTAATTGCTCAGTGCGAACATCTTGCTAACTACACCATGGTATAGCATTAATTAAGTCTGAACACAGCCTTTATAACACTGTGTAAATTAACAATAATGGTATTAAAATAACATTTTTTTAGACCTTTTTTTGTGAAAGGGGGGGGGGGGGGGGGGGGGGGGAGATAGAACTAAAAAGTAAGATGAGTTTTTACAGGCTAGAACTAGGCTAGACCCGTACGATGATCCACAGCAGGGCTGAGTATTGGAAACATGATTTTCAGACCCAAAGCTATGTACACACAATCCTCTGTCATTGCATTCAAATATTCATAAACAGCACTATTTTCCAACAGGAACATTGAATCGATGACATCAGCTCAGTGTATATAAAGCTCAGGAAAACTGTTTTTTTGAGTAAAAAAAATTTTAATGTTTGGAATAATATACTCACAGGCATCTCACGTAAAATCGGGTGGTCCAGCTGATCATGAAAGAGGACACGTAGGATAAAGTTGCGGAATTCTCGATAGGGAATTCCCTGGTTTTCATCCTCCTCATTACCTGGCAATTCAGTTTCTATTTGGAGCTCAGCGAAGGCTATAAAACATCAACCAATCTCATTAAAAAAACCTGACATTTAACATTCTTAATTTTTTCAAAAGTAAATAAAATCATAAAAATGGTATAAATAGATAATAATTTAGGTAATAATTCTGTGTTTCATATACAAATGTATATATCATCTCAAATCATCTTGTGATTGGCGAGAATGTAGGTCTAGCCATTAATCAATCTAACTATGAAAAATATCATCAGCCCAGCAATAGATCAGGTGTTCATCTCATTTGCATATTCATTTGCATACCTTCTTTGCATTCCTGAGCAACTTGCATTTCAAGCTGGTCAAACTGTTGTTGGATCTGTCTCAGCTTCTTCTCACTTTTACCTGTCTTGCGATAGACACAGCACCCAATTATGCAGAATAAAATTAGGAGAATGAACACCACTCCTATTGAGATGAGTACTTCCAAGGGAAGAGGCAGTGGCGACTTATAATACTTCAAATTTCCCACGCTGAAATTCAAGTTACCATGGTAAACCTGAAAATATAAAATTAACATGTCCTGTAATTAAAAAACGTACGAAAATATTCTGTGCTGAAATATTGAAAACGTTACATTGTTTACAGAGTTTTAATATACAAATTCTAATACTGTATTATTGTACATCTTAACTGGCAAGGAATAAATCAAAAGATAATAAATCTCTTAAATATATTTTTCAAATATTGATTTTTGTTGCCATTTAAATGCTAAACAGACAGTACCATTCTATCCTTGTTTATTACTAAACAATTAGTTAGGTACCAACCAATAAATGTGGTGACCTAGCACATAGCAGCTACTTACTATGACCTCTGGGTCACTGTCAAATCCTTCCAAGGTTAAAGGCTGCTTGTCCGGAGGATTACAGGTCAGCTGGGTATTACCTAAGTCCGTCACTTCACACATCCCTTGTCCAATCCTTACTTTCACATCATCTTTCGTGGAAGCAAGGTTCAGATTCTTACCCTTTTATAAAAAAAGAATTGAGGTTCGTAATAAAAGTAAACTAGCTATACCCTTCTTTAGATTGATTTACAAGCTCTGAAAAAGAATTACTTTTGTTTTGTCCCTTAAAATAAAACACAAACAACTGCATCTATATTTTCTTAACAACAACAGTTGGCCAACACACAATACAACAAATACTAACCAACCCTATCAAAGATCAAATGTGGCCACACATGATATGCATATCAGATATACCATCACAATAAATGATCAGCATGAAAATGTGTAAATGCTCTCCAAAGACCACTATGAGACATAAATATGGCATTTAAGGTAGTGGAATGCTCTCAGGAAATTCAGAAAGGTCACTTGATTCACGATATTTTTTTGTATTGTTTGTTGTTTGTAATAATTATTGCACTCCAATGCATCAAAATACAATTAATAAAAAAAGGCAACTACAAAATTTAGTGAACAGAATAAAAAAAGAAATGAATGCAGGGGATAGCTCTATAAGCCATGTGGCTTGTTTCTGTAGAGGTCCCCAACAAAAATGACAGAAACGAGAACATAATACAGCATTAATGAAACCCATCAGATCTGAAACCAGCAAAATACAGTATGAAGAAAATGACAAGATCAAAAGCAATTACTATGGGATACATGCAAAAAAATATACTTCTCTTAGTCCAAAAACAACTAACAATAGGCTACTTTTATAATTATACATGTAATAAACGATACATACCTTTATGGTCACATAGCTTAAACCATCTTTCTTGTACTCATTGTTTGCCAGACCAGTATAAATAGGGTTCACAAAATACTTAAAGTTCGAGAATTTCTCCACACCATTCCGGTACGTATCAACACCATCAAGTATGAATCCGTAATGGGGAACCTCCATGAAATCACCTTCCGAGGGAAACTTGCTAAAGATGTCGGGGGCTTTGCATGTCATTGAATCCATAGTTGCATTCATACACTCCTGCGAAAACAACCAATACGTATCAACGACAAACTAATCACAGAGACAGATACACAAATAATTATCAGAAGATGGTATAGCCTCTGTTGGCAAGTTGGATGGTCGAGCGGTCAAGGCAGGGGTGCCGCAACCTACAGCATTAATATCGGTGTTGTGGACAGACAGGATTAGTTGGTACCAGTTTACCAGGTACTGTAGCTAAAAAATGAAGAGACCCTTAGGGGAGAAGCAAGTTACTGTAAGAGATAGTCCACAACTCGAGGGCTTTAAGAGCGTTTAAGTATAGAGGGCTACATAAATCTAACTACGCATTCTTTATGACACCCATATGAAAGGCAAATCTCATATTAAGAAGACTGTTTATTCAAGGACTTTTAACTGTTACCAGAATAGGAAGCTGGCTGGTTTAAGCCAACTTGAATTTGTCTTATGTGTGGTGTCATTATGCTAATGAACAAGATAAGCACAAGCTGCACATTCTCAGAAAAACAAAACTTTCCTTGGCCACACTGCGTATCAGCTAGGTGTACAGGTAGGCGGTGAAACAAAGCAAAATAAGGGTACTAATTTCACTTGGCATGCAAATTAGCATAACAATACCACACATAATGCTAATTCAAGTTAGATGGCTTAAACCAGCCAGCTTCCTATCCTGGTAACAGTTAAAAGTCCTTGGTTTATTAGCCCTAAACAGAGGAAAAATATATTTTTTAAGACTGTCCAGATTGATGATTCTTCTTTATATTAAATGTTTTTACAAGTTTTGGTATCTTGTTCTTAAAAACTGTTAAAAATCATTCTTAATAATTATTTATACATCTGTAAATTATTTCATATATATTTTTTATTCATTGTACATTGTTTTTATATTTATGCCATGATCAAATTAAGTTTTACTATGAAGTACTTGCTGTTGAATTTTTAAGAAATAAATAAAAAATGTAAAAAATAAATACAAATAATTTTTAACATGTTTACTTTATGAGAGAGCTCTCATTTTTCAGGAAGGCATTTTCCAATACAATCCCTAAACCTGTCTTACAAAATGGTAATTAAATCAGATTATATATATATATATATATATATATATATTCACTTTAGGACTAGAAGGCTAAAAAGAGACCTTCCTATATCTGAGTTTCAAAACAAACTCAAGATTATTGCCAAGGATTGCCTTAAGCTTTCCAAGGAACTTTCCCTGAGGAGACAACACAAATTCAATCATCAAGAGCACGCCACCGGTTGTCAGGTTGCTAACCGGAGATGTTGTGCAATGAATCGTGCCATCATCCTTCCTCCTATACAATCACATTAATGAATGTTTACTTCAAAATAACCTTTGAATTATATTTCCAGATGCTACTGATATACATAAATGATCATTCTGAAGTACTGCATGAGGAAATAAACTTTCAATTTTCAAATACTATTTTTAGTGGCACCTGCTAAAAAAAAATGCCTTTAATTGATATTTACAAAGGTAGTTTGAAAACACAGTTGATAACAGCAAAGCTTTTAATTTTTTTTTTTTTTTTTGTCTATTTATTTTATTTATTTATAAGTCTGACTATAAGATATAGGTAAAATGGTTTTGTATCTAAAGAGGAAAACCAGCAATATTTTGTTTAAAAATGGTTGAAATCATAAAAGTGAATAACCATTGAGATACAGGATCTACAGAAATAATTAAAATAAATTTGAACTATTGGAAGTTACTGTATTCATGTACATGATCAATCAGGGTGTCTTTAAACTCTGAATTTAACACATGTCATTCCGGCTCAAATCAACCACCAAGCCCATGTGTTGGATTTTCCTGAAAAAAATTCTAAAAATACCTTGATATGTCAAAAGAAAGAATTCCAAAATTTCATCTTCAATTTCCAAGCAGTTTTTAAGTTATGATATTTTGAAATTTAGGTACCACGCCCCCTTTTTCATGCCGGAAAAGCCTCCTTTGACTTTGTACAGTTTTTATATCTCCGGAAATAACGAAGATAAAAAGTTGAAAATTGCTACATAGACTGAAATTTTACCCCTCTTTCAAGAAATACCATTGAAAGTTGGGTAGCATATTTTATTTTATATTTTATTTTATATTTTATTTTATATTTTGTGTGTTATGTGCCCCCCAAAAAAGTGCACAATGCTTCGGGGCATTTTGGGCAATTGAGCCGGAATTACCCACATAACACACTTAAATACCAAATATGGTAACTGAATTAAAGAGAAGAATCATATTCTTACTCAATATTCAGACACTGGTGATCAGCGATGGTAACATTGACAGTGGAGCCAGCATCTAGATGTTGTCCCTCTAAAACAACATTCGTTCCTCCAGACTTAGGACCCAGGTCTGGACTGATCTTGTTCACTGCTGGAACCTAAGTGCAAAAAATTAAACAAAAGACAAAACTGATTAATAGATTATATGTATAGGATCAGTATAATAAAAAGTGAAGTTAAAGAATTAGTATCGTAGCTCCTTAGGTAAGGCCACTTCTGGTATAAGCCCAATTTTATGTACCTGCCTTTCCTGTGGCAAAGGCCCAGGGTATGACTTTCAAGTATTATCAGAAACAACATTAAATATTGGCTTTCTGTTAGCTGAAAATCTCTTGCTTTTTTCCCAAAAATGTTCTGATATATTCTATCAATTATTATTGTTACTGATCTATTTCTCTGTACATTTATATTTATGTTTGTGTTAATGTGGAAATAAACTGCTTATTAAATTGAAATTGAATTGAAAACTGTGTACTGTGAATTCTTAACATGCACAAAGGCCATGTCAACAGCATCTTAATGAAAAGTAAAACCAGAAGAGACGTAGTACTTTAATTTCAGATATAATCTAGGCTAAAGGAGCTCCCACAAGAGAAGAGGAAAATAACACATAAGTTGCAGCATCTTTGCTACTCAATTATGTACTGGCATGGTCCGTGACTATTGTAAGCCCTGGACAGGTGCTAAGTTGCTTTATATTCTCATTCCACAGTGAGAGGGGTGTGGGATGCGGGGCTGAAATGAACCAGAGCATCAGGATAATCCGGGACCCTTGAAAGATGCAATGGGTTAGTGAACATAAATCAGATGTGTACACCCCAGCGCCTTTAGTTTTATGTCCATATCTGTGAAGGCTTGAAGAGAGGGGTTTAGATGGTGCAGTTAGTGGTGCTCATGACGTACAGTTTATATAGATTGAATGGAGGAAATGGGCGGGGAATTGCAATAGCCTTGACTCAAGTACACCTACCACAAATGCATAGTTTGTTTCAGAGGTTGTTGAATATGTTTCTCCTTTGCTAATCGTGACCTTAACTTTTCCACTCTTACTGGCCTCCGTGTTGCTCAGGGTACATTGCAACCTAAACAAACAAAAACGTTTCATCTAAATCAATAATTTATATTACAATGTTTATGTGCATTTTTTAATATACTAGTTGTCTTGATAATAATGATAATGATTTTTGGTGATTAACATGAAAAATGGTTTTGGTATATCTCTTTAACTAGCTGATTCAATTACTAACTAATTGATCTAGCCTAATGAGTGAATGATTGATGAAATGAATTGCATCACCATACAGCTATCTCTTTTTCAACTTACAATTGCTTAACATTTATGATTGTTAATTATATTTTAATGTCTGTTGCTTTATGCTTTTAGTTCATTCTTTCTCAGTTCTGCCTTTAATTGCCAACGCATTTCACAAGAACTTTCAAATCCACAATTATTCAACTAGACAGTCATTTTAACTTCCACTTCCACACACAAGCTTTCGTTCACATATTATCTTCGTCGCTGTCCCAAAATTTTGGAACTCATTACCATTGTCATGACATAACCTTCACTAGAAGTAACACCATCTTTATAATATAAAGCATTCCTCCACATCATAGCAACATACACATACTGTACTGCTCAACACTTACTGCTCTGATGGTATATATCCCTCCTCCTCCGGTACACACTCCACATCGGCAACTGTGATGCTCTGCGTATCGTTGAATGACAGTCCGAGATTCTCGCCTTTGATAACTAAACGAGTTCCTCCTTCAATCGGTCCTTTCAGGGGGCTAAACTGTAGGTGAAAACATAATAAAAAATTAATCGTTCAACCTCCTGAATATAAAGTTATAGTTACCTGCCAATTTATACAATAAATTGCTTACTATATCTATGATAGTTGTTATTCTTCATGCACTTGTCAGCATTAAGCTTCATCCACTCTTAAAAAATACATAAAGAATATATATGGGCAAATCCAAACTAGTCAAACTAAAACTTTAAAGAAAGGACAGATAATTTTTATGTCAAGAGCTGAAATTCTTCTTAAGGACCTTTTAATTCAAGTTCCAAAGCAAACATACAGGTGTTAATTATTGTTTCTGAACATACGATATTCTTTTATATTATTTTAATAGGGATATCATTTAATATTTACACAATAATGACACATAAGTACAGCACTTTAAGACTAATCATGCCACTGTATATTCACATGCATTCACAGCTACCGTGGAATCTCCAAGTGAATGTACAGTATGTCTACCGTGCAAAAGCTCATTTACATTCCTCAGTAAACATCACTTGAAGTCTCCGTGGTAAAGGTGGTTGCGTGCGAACGTATTTATGTAATTAGTGTTAAGATACTGTTAACTTAATATACTGTCATAAACAATACCTACTTCATAACCAAGGAGATATTCCTAATAGTTATGATCAAGATGAATATTATAAAGACAATGTGATAAAGAAAGTGACAAGGAGTATGAGGAGGAAGATGCTACTTTTTTTAATGTACCCATCTACTGGCATCAAATTAATACTATTTAATGCATATACCGGGAGTATTTTTCTTTGCATAAAGCTAACATTTGACATTTACTAGGGTACTTAAATATAAATGCAATTTACAGGAAACCATTAAGAAAATGTTACATATTTAACGGACAAATGAAGTTGGAAATACAGAGCTATCTGAGGTGAATTAGAAGATGATAGTTGTTATCGTATGAACACACAATTCTCCACCAACTTTCATGATAATAAATGTTTAGCAAAAATTAAAGTGAACAAAAAAGACCAAGATTAATATGGCTAAGAAAAACTGGAAAAAATAACTAACAAAACCTCAACCATCCTGTCTGCAACAGAAGGTTGATGGTATAAAATCATTGAAAGCATTTTGTCAAATTATGATGATGTTTTTTTTTTTTTATCTACAGGTATAAACCATTTTTCCTGTTATTGGGACATGTTCTAATAGGTTAAATAAAATTTAAATTTTAAAATAATGAATATAGCACTTACACTTTTAATTCTTGGATCAGGACAGACCACGTTTCCACTCAGGAACTCTGCTGCACTTACACAGTGATCTCTGAATTGACACGAGTTCTGTTCGCACCATCCGCAATCGTATTTGCTGTCTGCAAGAAGGCACTTTCCACATGTGGTCCTGTTAACCTTGCACTTGTACAGGGTGACTAGTGTTGAAAAACAAAGTTTAATAAGGTTGAAATAGTACAATGCACCTGTTTGGATTTGTGCAGTTTGTCATGAGTCTAGAATTGATCTACTCATTTGTACGCCCCTTGTTAAGAACCATACAAATAACACGTGAGCACAGTGTTTAAGGTATATCCTCCAAAATTTGTACAAGATACAAGATTCTTTTATTGTCACTAGTACATAAAATACAAGTAAAATTTGTCTTCTCGAGGCAGAAAATTAGTATGAAAGTTAGACATAAAATTTATTTTGATTTATATATTATGAAGGTGATTTCGCATTAAAGAAAAGCATTATATAATGTTAAATTCCGGTGTTTTTTTTTTAAACACTGTTACATTCAGAACTATCTGCATCTATATACCACCTAAACACTTGGGCTAAAACATTATATATTAAGCAAGATTAAAAACATATGGAAATTTTATTACATTAATCTCAATAATTTTAATAATAATATTAGTTTGATCATCAGCTGCTGGGAAGATAAAGGGAAGAAGCAGAGAGGAAGTGGGACAGACCAAAAATTTCAATTATGTCCTTGAATGTCAGAAAACTAAATAAAAAGTAGGTCAGAGAGACAAGATAAAACCTCACCTGTAACATTATATGGATTATCAATCATGAAATCATTATTCCAGCGCACCTTCAAAAGGATAGGTTTGTCCGGTATGAATTCTGCATATGAATACTAAAAACATAAGGAAAAAAACTGAATTGAATTACTGATTTTTGGAAAAATGAACTTGTATTTATATGATTAAAGGCAGTAGATGAAATTCTAAAGATTAAAATCTGCTAATTCACAATTTAATGAATGGAATCAAATTGTAATTGCAGCAAAAACAGAATCTTGAAAAAAAACTCATTACAAATTTAATAAACTGAGAAAATATAACACAAAGAAAAAACAAGTTACAAAGGAAACTAAATAAAAGTAGTAAGGAAAAAACAATGTTTTGTTCAGGTGAAAAATCAATGTTATAACACTTTAAATAGGACAAAAAAAATTTAAAGTGAAATATTTAATAAAAACCAAATCAAATATGTTTCTGTCTTTACCAGTTCATGCCTTAAAATGTTTCAGGTTCATCTAGCAGTGAATTAAAATGTTGCAATTAAAAAGTCGCTTTTCAAGAACATTATTAGGTCAGAACAAATTATCAAATGTTACAAGATAGGATCACCACACCTCCTACACCAAGATCACTATAATGGAATAACGATATGCAACGCACATCTCGAAACACGAACACTCTATTTAAACAATCACCATGAATACCAAAATGTCAGACCATCAAAGTCGCAGGAGATTATCACGCTAACCAACGATTACGAAATCTAATCAAACAACGACATGCGATGCTAAGTTGTGAAACGTTAATTACCCCATTGGCAATAAACTTCTCTTTAAGGCTCGTGCATGGTACGAAGTAACAATTACTGCAAGTAATTATGGATATGCATCGACACCTTCTGGACAATAACCACTAAGAGTTAAACAGGTTTGTGTTTTAATTCACACATGATAGTTGATGATTGCCTCTATCCCAGCGCCGAGCAAGTTTTTTAAGAGGGATGTACGTGTGCACACAAATGATTGTTAATTTCAAAAGTACTTTGATATTTCGAAAAACTTGATACAAACAATGTAACTGTTAAAATAACAAACATACTTTCTTTGGATACATTTTTGTCAACACAAAAAAAATTTTAAAAAAAAACTAGGCCAACAACATATTTCTAATAAGAGGATGTTATCAGAATACCTCATGAATCGCACAACCAGGGGCAGATCCAGAATTTTTAAAACGGGGGTGACACAAAATATCAGAATAGATAAGTGAGAGCGCTATCTTTAATATATGCCTTGAAATTTTAAAATTTAGTGGCAAAACAGGGGAACGTGCCCCATGCCCCCTACTGGATCCGCCCCCTGACAACCTGTAACAGGGGTCCCAAAGTCTCCCACAAGTTGCAGATCTCTGGGAAATTGGGAAGGCCTCCTGCACACCCAAGAACAATCTCCCGGAAAATAACTCATCTCCGCAAATTCACGATATTTGCATGTTTTCACTAACTGTATTATCAATTGTCTCCCGGGCGTCAGTGCCGATTGCTATTACCGTGCACACCGAATAAAATTAGACGTGTACTGTTAAGATATCTCACGGAATTGGCTCCCTTTTTGGACCCTACACTAGCACTGATCATATTTAAAGACTGGTGGTATAGTAAAATAATGGCAATTTAAAGATGAAAGGAAACAATAAGACACAGTGGCTTAAGCTTCTTACACTAAACTATCTTAACTAACTTGTAAGGCTTCTACAGTGATGTGTCTTCAGTTAAAAGAAATATAATTATTCTTAAGGGTCTTATCTCTATCCACAAAAAGGACCTTGGATTGGATTGGATTTATTCGGTGTAAACACCATGGATAGCCCACGAAAGTCTAGAAGAAAACTTATTTCCAGTGTGGTCCTTCTGGTGGTGATTGGGCAGTACACCGGGAGACAATCGCCTACTCTTTTCTGAACAGTGTTCTGCATTTTTTAACGTGCACATGGGCCATAATGCACACAGGACCAACGGCTTAAACGTCTCATCCGAAAGACGGTGCGCTAATTGTAACTTGTATTTCAGCCCTCTAGTTGAAACACAAGGAGAGGCAGCAATGGGAATTGAACCGGGGACCTAGAGATCTCCACGGTTCAGCGCACACACAGTGGCTACCACCAGATTAGCCGATTGAGCTAAGTTGCTCTCAGCCCCTTCAAAATGTTTAGCAAATACAATTCCCATCAATTCCTATATACATCATTATGCAACATGGCTCCTACTTATTCCATCTTCGCTTCTATTGGAACAGCAGCCACTTATTTCCTTCTACAACTAAAACTACAAAAAAGTATATTCATAATTCTGGCTAATAATATCCATCCATAGTAAAATTAACTTGAACCTTGAAGTAATGACTCTATTAAGTGAAATGTGATTTCCTTGTTTCTTGCAATTACTTCTGTAAATGCATTTTTAATGTGTTTAAGGTTAGTGAGTGTTATGTCCGAATTTTATGCCTGTTTCTAATAATTCAAGATAATTTTTAATTCAATTGCATTGTTTTGATTGTATTTCTTTGCTTCTCCTTGTTGGAGGTTATTTTGAATAAATAATAATAATAATAATAATATACAGTCAGCAAAAGAATAATGACAAAAGATTTTCAAAAAGAAAAATGCAAAAAATTTGACAGTTTATGCAAGCTAAAGGCAATACTCCAATTTACTATAATTACATCCGAGTGCAAAATTCTTTTTACCTAAATCCTTCAAACTCGATATTTACGCTGCATTTATTTAAATAGCATTGCCATTAGGACTTAGTCTTTCGCATTTATTAGAATAATTCTGAGAAATTCCATTCCATTGCAAATCCAGCTGAATAAAGTTCAAGTATCAAAAATTAGTTTCCACTTTTTGTGTATAATTAATGTTTGTGTACTGTCACGCAAACTGTACACTTGAGCGGTTAGTGTGTAAACTTCATAACACAACCAATAAGAGTGTAGAAAGCTCAGGATGTTTTTTTTTTTACAACCAGTAGGATAAATGCAGACTAAAC